>NW_028134179.1:0-59000 GCF_964662115.1 Mustela nivalis | reverse complement strand
CATGCATTAGAAAATCATTTGGCGGTTCTTATTAGCAGCATAGGGCAAAGTTTTTCTTCTGGAGGGCAGGCAGAGTGCTGCATTGTGGCTTCGGAATTCCCAAACTGGAGGGCTTGTGGGCCAGGAGAGTGAGGATGGAAGTCTGAGAACACAAGCTAGGCTTAGGTTTCGGGGCAAGGACATGGCAGGCACCCTCTGCAGAGGTGAATTGAGATCTCATGAGTCTGAAGTCAGGTCGAGGTTCAGACTTTGGCACAGGTTTGAGTTTCTGTCCATGTTGGCCCCTTCAGGAAGGGGGGGCATTATGAGGCCATGGGTGTTTTCCCACTATTGGAGTTGTGAGATGCTCCAAACCGTAAGGATTCCTTCTGTGGGACAATTAAGATTTGTTGGATGTCTCCAGGACATCTTATAAGGTATTTTTCCAGACCAGGGTTCTAAGTATGGATGCCTGGGCAGCCAGCCTCACATTCCAATTGTCTCCTAGCAACAAGAAACGTTTGATCTGCTGGCTTGGGGTAGCAACAGAGGGGGCTGAGTTGAAATGGACTTTCCTGAGGATGGTCTTAATGTTGGTTTGAGTCCATGGAGACCTTGGTATGGGGCAGTGGCACCAGGGCCCTGAAGGATTCTCCTAACCAGAGGTTATGACAAAGCTCCAATGAGCAAGTTTTCCATGGGGAGACGAGATTTGTTCTTATTGGTGCCTCAGGAAACCACCATATGCTGGTATTGGAAACGAGGCCTCTGAGAATAGATGCCTGGAAACCAAAGCAATGGATCTGATTAGGGCCTAGGGGCCTGTCCGGTTCAATATTCTTCTCTGGGGACATCTGTTGTCTGAGTGGAGGTAGTTGCTCAGCTGGTTTGAGATCACCCCTGTTGTCCTGGGCGGCCTACACTATTGGGATGGCCTCGGTGACTTTGGAGGTTTTCCTAATTTGCAAGGTTGTGGCCAATGGAATGGGAAGAATTCCCTTGAAAGGGAAGCACAGTCCTGAGGTGTGGCTCCAGGGACCCAAGTGTGGAGCGTGTGTGGTCCAGGCCTGTGGGGACAGAAGTCTGAAAACACAAACTCAGCTTAGGTTTGGGGATATATGTATGAAGGCTCAATCTACAGACCGTGAGAACTTTCCGGGCTATGAACAAAGGGCGAGTATGTGGCGCTTGCTCAGGGTTTTGTCTCTGGATTTTATGTCAATGGTGGCCGTGGAATGTCGGGGTGTCCTCAAGGGCCATGGACAATTCTTTCTCTGGTGATTTGGCCTGATCCCAAGTGGTTGGGATCATTCTGTGGATGGGAAGAGTCCTTTCTGTATTTTTTTTTTTTTTTACCTCAAGTGTCTCACCAAAGAGGGATTCCCGAGTAGAGCCCTGAGTAGGGGTGACTAAACATCTCGAACTCTGGTTGAGATTGGGGGACTAGGGGCTTGGCAAGCCCCATATGGGGGCTGTTGTTCCAGTCACTAAGAGGCTTTACATGAGGATAGGGCTCACGCTGAGGGTCACAATGTGTGTTTGTGCACATTGTGGCCCTCAGGGATAGGTGGGGCCTCATAGTCCATGCTGCTTTCTCCTACAATGAACATTGGACAACATGCCAACCACTAGGTTTCTTGCCAAGGCGAAGGAGAAGTTCTGATTCTTGCATCACGTTCACTCCTGAGCAGTGAGTGGAGATAAGGTCTAGGTTCTGAGGGTGAAAACTGAGGTTGGGTAGAGATGATGGCCTAAAGCCATTGTGGGTGTGATATGCTCTGTGTACAGCCAGCTGTCTGTGTGTTGGACTGGAGGTCTGCCCTCAGGCTGTGTCAGACAGGGCTTTAGTGCACAGGCTAGACTGTATAATTGGGGTATGGTCGAGTGGCATGCAGGTTGTTACTCATTTGGCGTTTCTGGTTAGCTCTATAGGGCAACATTTTTCTTCTGGAGGGCAGGCAGAGTGCTGCATTGTGTCTCCAGAATTGCCTAACTGGAGGGGTGTGGCCAGGATTGTGAGGAAGGAAGTCTGAAAACACAAGCTAGCACGAGTTTTGGGGCCAAGAGCATGGCAGGCCCACTCTTCAGAGCCTGAATCGAGATCTCCTGCACGTGAGGTCCAGGCGATTATCAGATGTTGCCTCAAGCTGGAGTTTGTGTCCATGACGGCCCCATCCTGAAGGGGGTGGGGGCGTCATGAGGCCAGGGAGGCTTCCCTACGCTGGGAGTTGTGAGCTGCTCCATACTTCAAAGTTTCCTTCTTCAGGACAGTCGAGTACTATTGGATGGTTCCAGGATGCCCCATACAGAAAGACTCGAGAGCAGGGCCCTAAGCATGGATGCCGAGAAACGCCAACTCACCTTCCCATTGCCTGGTGGAGACAAGGCACGCTCAATCTGCGGGCTCTTGGGTGAGCTACCCAGAAGCCTGAGTTTAAATGGACTCTGCCGAGGATGAGTCATAATGTGGGTTGGTGGCCATGGAGACCTTGGAATGTGGCAGTAGCTAAGGGACTCTGCAGGATTCTCCAACCCGAAGGGCTTGACACAACTCCAACAAGGAAGCTTCCCATGTGGAGATGAGAGGTCTTCTGTCTGGTGCCTCAGGAAAGCCCCGTATGCTGGTCTTCGAACCCAGGCCTCTGAGGAGTGATACCTGGACACCAAAGCAAGAGTTCATAATAGGGCCTAGGGGCCTGTCTGGTTCAATCTTCTGTCTCTGCGGATATCTGTCTGTGTGTCTGCATGGAGGTAGTAGTTGCTCAGCTTGTGTCATAATACCCCTATTTGTCCAGTGCGGCTTGCGGTAGTGGGATGTCCTTGGGGACCTTGAGGTTTCTACTATTTTGTAGAGTTGTGGCCAATGGAATGGGCAGTTTCTTAGGAGAGAGAAGGCACAGTTCTGTGGTGTGGCTCCAGAGACCCCAGCCTGGAGGCTGTGTGGGCCATGGCTGTGCAGACAGACATCCAAAAACTTTAACTCAGCTCAGGTTTGGGGCCGAGGTTACGGCAGGCCTGATCTACAGTCCTTGAGGGGAGCTCCTCTGGATATGAAAGACGGGTGAGAGGGAGGCAGTCGCTCAGGCTTTTGTCTCTGGATGTTTTGTCCACAATGGCCGTTTAATGTAGGAGTTGCCTCATGGGTCGTAGAAGTCTCCCTCTCTGGTAGTTTGTCCAGCCCCCAAGAGTTTGGGGTCATTCTGTGGGAAGGGAAGTGTCCTGTTTTCTGCTTCATGTGTCCCCCCAGTAGAGGGATTCTAGAGCATAGCAGTGGGTACTGACAACTGGAATACTCGCCCTCTGGTTAAGCCTGGGGGCCTATGGATATGACAAGCCCCATATGCAGGATCTTGGTCCAGCCACTGAGAGGCGTTACTTTAATACGGGACTCACGCTGCAGGTCACAATGCATGTCTGTGCCCAAGGCGGCCCTCAAGCACTGGCGTGGCCTTTCGGACAATGCAGGTTTTCCCACATTGAACGTTGGACAACATGCCAACCACAAGGTTTCTGGCCATGGGGAAGGAGGAATTCTAATTTCTGCATCACGTTCACCCCTGGGCAGTGATTGGAGCTAAGGTCTAGGTTCTGAAGCCTGAAAACCGAGGTTGGGAAGAATGACGACCTACAGCCATAGCGGGTCCTATGTGTCCAGGTTGGGGCCAGCTGTCTGGGTGTCGTTTGGGATGTCTTGACCCAGGCTGTGCCAGACAGGGCATTAGTATACAGGGTGGGCTGTATAATTGCTTTACAATCGAGTGGCATGCATTAGAAAATCATTTGGGGTTTCTTATTAGCAGCATAGGGCAAAGTTTTTCTTCTGGAGGGCAGGCAGAGTGCTGCATTGTGGCTTCGGAATTCCCAAACTGGAGGGCTTGTGGGCCAGGAGAGTGAGGACGGAAGTCTGAGAACACAAGCTAGGCTTAGGTTTCGGGGCAAGGACATGGCAGGCACACTCTGCAGAGCTGAATTGAGATCTCATGCGTCTGAAGTCAGGTCGAGGTTCAGACTTTGGCTCAGGTTTGAGTTTCTGTCCATGTTGGCCCCTTCAGGAAGGGGGGGGCATTATGAGGCCATGGGGGTTTTCCTACTATTGGAGTTGTGAGATGCTCCAAACCGCAAGGATTCCTTCTGTGGGACAATTAAGATTTGTTGGATGGCTCCAGGACGTCTTATAAGGTATTTTTCCAGAACAGGGTTCTAAGTATGGATGCCTGGGCAGCCAGCCTCACATTCCAATTGTCTCCTAGCAACAAGAAACGTTTGATCTGCTGGCTTGGGGTAGCAACAGAGGGGGCTGAGTTGAAATGGACTTTCCTGAGGATGGTCTTAATGTTGGTTTGAGTCCATGGAGACCTTGGTATGGGGCAGTGGCACCAGGGCCCTGAAGGATTCTCCTAACCAGAGGTTATGACAAAGCTCCAATGAGCAAGTTTTCCATGGGGAGACGAGATTTGTTCTTATTGGTGCCTCAGGAAACCACCATATGCTGGTATTGGAAACGAGGCCTCTGAGAATAGATGCCTGGAAACCAAAGCAATGGATCTGATTAGGGCCTAGGGGCCTGTCCGGTTCAATATTCTTCTCTGGGGACATCTGTTGTCTGAGTGGAGGTAGTTGCTCAGCTGGTTTGAGATCACCCCTGTTTGTCCTGGGCGGCCTACACTATTGGGATGGCCTCGGTGACTTTGGAGGTTTTTCCTAATTTGCAAGGTTGTGGCCAATGGAATGGGAAGAATTCCCTTGAAAGGGAAGCACAGTCCTGAGGTGTGGCTCCAGGGACCCAAGTGTGGAGCGTGTGTGGTCCAGGCCTGTGGGGACAGAAGTCTGAAAACACAAACTCAGCTTAGGTTTGGGGATATATGTATGAAGGCTCAATCTACAGACCGTGAGAATTTTCCGGGCTATGAACAAAGGGCGAGTATGTGGCGCTTGCTCAGGGTTTTGTCTCTGGATTTTGTGTCAATGGTGGCCGTGGAATGTCGGGGTGTCCTCAAGGGCCATGGACAATTCTTTCTCTGGTGATTTGGCCTGATCCCAAGTGGTTGGGATCATTCTGTGGATGGGAAGAGTCCTTTCTGTATTTTTTTTTTTTTACCTCAAGTGTCTCACCAAAGAGGGATTCCCGAGTAGAGCCCTGAGTAGGGGTGACTAAACATCTCGAACTCTGGTTGAGATTGGGGGACTAGGGGCTTGGCAAGCCCCATATGGGGGCTGTTGTTCCAGTCACTAAGAGGCTTTACATGAGGATAGGGCTCACGCTGAGGGTCACAATGTGTGTTTGTGCACATTGTGGCCCTCAGGGATAGGTGGGGCCTCATAGTCCATGCTGCTTTCTCCTACAATGAACATTGGACAACATGCCAACCACTAGGTTTCTTGCCAAGGCGAAGGAGAAGTTCTGATTCTTGCATCACGTTCACTCCTGAGCAGTGAGTGGAGATAAGGTCTAGGTTCTGAGGGTGAAAACTGAGGTTGGGTAGAGATGATGGCCTAAAGCCATTGTGGGTGTGATATGCTCTGTGTACAGCCAGCTGTCTGTGTGTTGGACTGGAGGTCTGCCCTCAGGCTGTGTCAGACAGGGCTTTAGTGCACAGGCTAGACTGTATAATTGGGATATGGTCGAGTGGCATGCAGGTTGTTACTCATTTGGCGTTTCTGGTTAGCTCTATAGGGCAACATTTTTCTTCTGGAGGGCAGGCAGAGTGCTGCATTGTGTCTCCAGAATTGCCTAACTGGAGGGGTGTGGCCAGGATTGTGAGGAAGGAAGTCTGAAAACACAAGCTAGCACGAGTTTTGGGGCCAAGAGCATGGCAGGCCCACTCTTCAGAGCCTGAATCGAGATCTCCTGCACGAGAGGTCCAGGCGATTATCAGATGTTGCCTCAAGCTGGAGTTTGTGTCCATGACGGCCCCATCCTGAAGGGGGTGGGGGCGTCATGAGGCCAGGGAGGCTTCCCTACGCTGGGAGTTGTGAGCTGCTCCATACTTCAAAGTTTCCTTCTTCAGGACAGTCGAGTACTATTGGATGGTTCCAGGATGCCCCATACAGAAAGACTCGAGAGCAGGGCCCTAAGCATGGATGCCGAGAAACGCCAACTCACCTTCCCATTGCCTGGTGGAGACAAGGCACGCTCAATCTGCGGGCTCTTGGGTGAGCTACCCAGAAGCCTGAGTTTAAATGGACTCTGCCGAGGATGAGTCATAATGTGGGTTGGTGGCCATGGAGACCTTGGAATGTGGCAGTAGCTAAGGGACTCTGCAGGATTCTCCAACCCGAAGGGCTTGACACAACTCCAACAAGGAAGCTTCCCATGTGGAGATGAGAGGTCTTCTGTCTGGTGCCTCAGGAAAGCCCCGTATGCTGGTCTTCGAACCCAGGCCTCTGAGGAGTGATACCTGGACACCAAAGCAAGAGTTCATAATAGGGCCTAGGGGCCTGTCTGGTTCAATCTTCTGTCTCTGCGGATATCTGTCTGTGTGTCTGCATGGAGGTAGTAGTTGCTCAGCTTGTGTCATAATGCCCCTATTTGTCCAGTGCGGCTTGCGGTAGTGGGATGTCCTTGGGGACCTTGAGGTTTCTACTATTTTGTAGAGTTGTGGCCAATGGAATGGGCAGTTTCTTAGGAGAGAGCAGGCACAGTTCTGTGGTGTGGCTCCAGAGACCCCAGCCTGGAGGCTGTGTGGGCCATGGCTGTGCAGACAGACATCCAAAAACTTTAACTCAGCTCAGGTTTGGGGCCGAGGTTACGGCAGGCCTGATCTACAGTCCATGAGGGGAGCTCCTCTGGATATGAAAGACGGGTGAGAGGGAGGCAGTCGCTCAGGCTTTTGTCTCTGGATGTTTTGTCCACAATGGCCGTTTAATGTAGGAGTTGCCTCATGGGTCGTAGAAGTCTCCCTCTCTGGTAGTTTGTCCAGCCCCCAAGAGTTTGGGGTCATTCTGTGGGAAGGGAAGTGTCCTGTTTTCTGCTTCATGTGTCCCCCCAGTAGAGGGATTCTAGAGCATAGCAGTGGGTACTGACAACTGGAATACTCGCCCTCTGGTTAAGCCTGGGGGCCTATGGATATGACAAGCCCCATATGCAGGATCTTGGTCCAGCCACTGAGAGGCGTTACTTTAATACGGGACTCACGCTGCAGGTCACAATGCATGTCTGTGCCCTAGGCGGCCCTCAAGCACTGGCGTGGCCTTTCGGACAATGCAGGTTTTCCCACATTGAACGTTGGACAACATGCCAACCACAAGGTTTCTGGCCATGGGGAAGGAGGAATTCTAATTTCTGCATCACGTTCACCCCTGGGCAGTGATTGGAGCTAAGGTCTAGGTTCTGAAGCCTGAAAACCGAGGTTGGGAAGAATGACGACCTACAGCCATAGCGGGTCCTATGTGTCCAGGTTGGGGCCAGCTGTCTGGGTGTCGTTTGGGATGTCTTGACCCAGGCTGTGCCAGACAGGGCATTAGTATACAGGGTGGGCTGTATAATTGTTTTACAATCGAGTGGCATGCATTAGAAAATCATTTGGGGTTTCTTATTAGCAGCATAGGGCAAAGTTTTTCTTCTGGAGGGCAGGCAGAGTGCTGCATTGTGGCTTCGGAATTCCCAAACTGGAGGGCTTGTGGGCCAGGAGAGTGAGGACGGAAGTCTGAGAACACAAGCTAGGCTTAGGTTTCGGGGCAAGGACATGGCCGGCACACTCTGCAGAGCTGAATTGAGATCTCATGCGTCTGAAGTCAGGTCGAGGTTCAGACTTTGGCTCAGGTTTGAGTTTCTGTCCATGTGGGCCCCTTCAGGAAGGGGGGGGGCATTATGAGGCCATGGGGGTTTTCCCACTATTGGAGTTGTGAGATGCTCCAAACCGCAAGGATTCCTTCTGTGGGACAATTAAGATTTGTTGGATGGCTCCAGGACGTCTTATAAGGTATTTTTCCAGAACAGGGTTCTAAGTATGGATGCCTGGGCAGCCAGCCTCACATTCCAATTGTCTCCTAGCAACAAGAAACGTTTGATCTGCTGGCTTGGGGTAGCAACAGAGGGGGCTGAGTTGAAATGGACTTTCCTGAGGATGGTCTTAATGTTGGTTTGTGTCCATGGAGACCTTGGTATGGGGCAGTGGCACCAGGGCCCTGAAGGATTCTCCTAACCAGAGGTTATGACAAAGCTCCAATGAGCAAGTTTTCCATGGGGAGACGAGATTTGTTCTTATTGGTGCCTCAGGAAACCACCATATGCTGGTATTGGAAACGAGGCCTCTGAGAATAGATGCCTGGAAACCAAAGCAATGGATCTGATTAGGGCCTAGGGGCCTGTCCGGTTCAATATTCTTCTCTGGGGATATCTGTTGTCTGAGTGGAGGTAGTTGCTCAGCTGGTTTGAGATCACCCCTGTTTGTCCTGGGCGGCCTACACTATTGGGATGGCCTCGGTGACTTTGGAGGTTTTTCCTAATTTGCAAGGTTGTGGCCAATGGAATGGGAAGAATTCCCTTGAAAGGGAAGCACAGTCCTGAGGTGTGGCTCCAGGGACCCAAGTGTGGAGCGTGTGTGGTCCAGGCCTGTGGGGACAGAAGTCTGAAAACACAAACTCAGCTTAGGTTTGGGGATATATGTATGAAGGTTCAATCTACAGACCGTGAGAATTTTCCGGGCTATGAACAAAGGGCGAGTATGTGGCGCTTGCTCAGGGTTTTGTCTCTGGATTTTGTGTCAATGGTGGCCGTGGAATGTCGGGGTGTCCTCAAGGGCCATGGACAATTCTTTCTCTGGTGATTTGGCCTGATCCCAAGTGGTTGGGATCATTCTGTGGATGGGAAGAGTCCTTTCTGTATTTTTTTTTTTTTTACCTCAAGTGTCTCACCAAAGAGGGATTCCCGAGTAGAGCCCTGAGTAGGGGTGACTAAACATCTCGAACTCTGGTTGAGATTGGGGGACTAGGGGCTTGGCAAGCCCCATATGGGGGCTGTTGTTCCAGTCACTAAGAGGCTTTACATGAGGATAGGGCTCACGCTGAGGGTCACAATGTGTGTTTGTGCACATTGTGGCCCTCAGGGATAGGTGGGGCCTCATAGTCCATGCTGCTTTCTCCTACAATGAACATTGGACAACATGCCAACCACTAGGTTTCTTGCCAAGGCGAAGGAGAAGTTCTGATTCTTGCATCACGTTCACTCCTGAGCAGTGAGTGGAGATAAGGTCTAGGTTCTGAGGGTGAAAACTGAGGTTGGGTAGAGATGATGGCCTAAAGCCATTGTGGGTGTGATATGCTCTGTGTACAGCCAGCTGTCTGTGTGTTGGACTGGAGGTCTGCCCTCAGGCTGTGTCAGACAGGGCTTTAGTGCACAGGCTAGACTGTATAATTGGGGTATGGTCGAGTGGCATGCAGGTTGTTACTCATTTGGCGTTTCTGGTTAGCTCTATAGGGCAACATTTTTCTTCTGGAGGGCAGGCAGAGTGCTGCATTGTGTCTCCAGAATTGCCAAACTGGAGGGGTGTGGCCAGGATTGTGAGGAAGGAAGTCTGAAAACACAAGCTAGCACAAGTTTTGGGGCCAAGAGCATGGCAGGCCCACTCTGCAGAGGCTGAATCGAGATCTCCTGCACGTGAGGTCCGGACGATTATCAGATGTTGCCTCAAGCTGGAGTTTGTGTCCATGACGGCCCCTTCCTGAAGGGGGTGGGGGCGTCATGAGTCCAGGGAGGTTTCCCTACGCTGGGAGTTGTGAGCTGCTCCAAACTTCAAAGTTTCCTTCTTCAGGACAGTCGAGTACTATTGGATGGTTCCAGGATGCCCCATACAGAAAGACTCGAGAGCAGGGCCCTAAGCATGGATGCCGAGAAACGCCAACTCACCTTCCCATTGCCTGGTCGAGACAAGGCACGCTCAATCTGCGGGCTCTTGGGTGAGCTACCCAGAAGCCTGAGTTTAAATGGACTCTGCCGAGGATGAGTCATAATGTGGGTTGGTGGCCATGGAGACCTTGGATTGTGGCAGTAGCTAAGGGACTCTGCAGGATTCTCCTACCCGAAGGGCTTGACACAACTCCAACAAGGAAGCTTCCCATGTGGAGATGAGAGGTCTTCTGTCTGGTGCCTCAGGAAAGCCCCGTATGCTGGTCTTCGAACCCAGGCCTCTGAGGAGTGATACCTGGACACCAAAGCAAGAGTTCATAATAGGGCCTAGGGGCCTGTCTGGTTCAATCTTCTGTCTCTGCGGATATCTGTCTGTGTGTCTGCATGGAGGTAGTAGTTGCTCAGCTTGTGTCATAATGCCCCTATTTGTCCAGTGCGGCTTGCGGTAGTGGGATGTCCTTGGGGACCTTGAGGTTTCTACTATTTTGTAGAGTTGTGGCCAATGGAATGGGCAGTTTCTTAGGAGAGAGCAGGCACAGTTCTGTGGTGTGGCTCCAGAGACCCCAGCCTGGAGGCTGTGTGGGCCATGGCTGTGCAGACAGACATCCAAAAACCCTAACTCAGCTCAGGTTTGGGGCCGAGGTTACGGCAGGCCTGATCTACAGTCCATGAGGGGAGCTCCTCTGGATATGAAAGAAGGGTGAGAGGGAGGCAGTCGCTCAGGCTTTTGTCTCTGGATGTTTTGTCCACAATGGCCGTTTAATGTAGGAGTTGCCTCATGGGTCGTAGAAGTCTCCCTCTCTGGTAGTTTGTCCAGCCCCCAAGAGTTTGGGGTCATTCTGTGGGAAGGGAAGTGTCCTGTTTTCTGCTTCATGTGTCCCCCCAGTAGAGGGATTCTAGAGCATAGCAGTGGGTACTGACAACTGGAATACTCGCCCTCTGGTTAAGCCTGGGGGCCTATGGATATGACAAGCCCCATATGCAGGATCTTGGTCCAGCCACTGAGAGGCGTTACTTTAATACGGGACTGACGCTGCAGGTCACAATGCATGTCTGTGCCCTAGGCGGCCCTCAAGCACTGGCGTGGCCTTTCGGACAATGCAGGTTTTCCCACATTGAACGTTGGACAACATGCCAACCACAAGGTTTCTGGCCATGGGGAAGGAGGAATTCTAATTTCTGCATCACGTTCACCCCTGGGCAGTGATTGGAGCTAAGGTCTAGGTTCTGAAGCCTGAAAACCGAGGTTGGGAAGAATGACGACCTACAGCCATAGCGGGTCCTATGTGTCCAGGTTGGGGCCAGCTGTCTGGGTGTCGTTTGGGATGTCTTGACCCAGGCTGTGCCAGACAGGGCATTAGTATACAGGGTGGGCTGTATAATTGCTTTACAATCGAGTGGCATGCATTAGAAAATCATTTGGGGTTTCTTATTAGCAGCATAGGGCAAAGTTTTTCTTCTGGAGGGCAGGCAGAGTGCTGCATTGTGGCTTCGGAATTCCCAAACTGGAGGGCTTGTGGGCCAGGAGAGTGAGGACGGAAGTCTGAGAACACAAGCTAGGCTTAGGTTTCGGGGCAAGGACATGGCAGGCACACTCTGCAGAGCTGAATTGAGATCTCATGCGTCTGAAGTCAGGTCGAGGTTCAGACTTTGGCTCAGGTTTGAGTTTCTGTCCATGTGGGCCCCTTCAGGAAGGGGGGTCATTATGAGGCCATGGGGGTTTTCCCACTATTGGAGTTGTGAGATGCTCCAAACTGCAAGGATTCCTTCTGTGGGACAATTAAGATTTGTTGGATGGCTCCAGGACGTCTTATAAGGTATTTTTCCAGAACAGGGTTCTAAGTATGGATGCCTGGGCAGCCAGCCTCACATTCCAATTGTCTCCTAGCAACAAGAAACGTTTGATCTGCTGGCTTGGGGTAGCAACAGAGGGGGCTGAGTTGAAATGGACTTACCTGAGGATGGTCTTAATGCTGGTTTGAGTCCATGGAGACCTTGCTATGGGGCAGTGGCACCAGGGCCCTGAAGGATTCTCCTAACCAGAGGTTATGACAAAGCTCCAATGAGCAAGTTTTCCATGGGGAGACGAGATTTGTTCTTATTGGTGCCTCAGGAAACCACCATATGCTGGTATTGGAAACGAGGCCTCTGAGGACAGATGCCTGGAAACCAAAGCAATGGATCTGATTAGGGCCTAGGGGCCTGTCCGGTTCAATATTCTTCTCTGGGGACATCTGTTGTCTGAGTGGAGGTAGTTGCTCAGCTGGTTTGAGATCACCCCTGTTTGTCCTGGGCGGCCTACACTATTGGGATGGCCTCGGTGACTTTGGAGGTTTTTCCTAATTTGCAAGGTTGTGGCCAATGGAATGGGAAGAATTCCCTTGAAAGGGAAGCACAGTCCTGAGGTGTGGCTCCAGGGACCCAAGTGTGGAGCGTGTGTGGTCCAGGCCTGTGGGGACAGAAGTCTGGAAACACAAACTCAGCTTAGGTTTGGGGATGTATGTATGAAGGCTCGATCTACAGACCGTGAGAATTTTCCGGGCTATGAACAAAGGGCGAGTATGTGGCGCTTGCTCAGGGTTTTGTCTCTGGATTTTGTGTCAATGGTGGCCGTGGAATGTCGGGGTGTCCTCAAGGGCCATGGACAATTCTTTCTCTGGTGATTTGGCCTGATCCCAAGTGGTTGGGATCATTCTGTGGATGGGAAGAGTCCTTTCTGTATTTTTTTTTTTTTTACCTCAAGTGTCTCACCAAAGAGGGATTCCCGAGTAGAGCCCTGAGTAGGGGTGACTAGACATCTCGAACTCTGGTTGAGATTGGGGGACTAGGGGCTTGGCAAGCCCCATATGGGGGCTGTTGTTCCAGTCACTAAGAGGCTTTACATGAGGATAGGGCTCACGCTGAGGGTCACAATGTGTGCTTGTGCACATTGTGGCCCTCAGGGTTAGGTGGGGCCTCATAGTCCAGGCTGCTTTCTCCTACAATGAACATTGGACAACATGCCAACCACTAGGTTTCTTGCCAAGGCGAAGGAGAAGTTCTGATTCTTGCATCACGTTCACTCCTGAGCAGTGAGTGGAGATAAGGTCTAGGTTCTGAAGGTGAAAACTGAGGTTGGGTAGAGATGATGGCCTAAAGCCATTGTGGGTGTGATATGCTCTGTGTATGGCCAGCTGTCTGGGTGTTGGACTGGAGGTCTGCCCTCAGGCTGTGTCAGACAGGGCTTTAGTGCACAGACTAGACTGTATAATTGGGGTATGGTCGAGTGGCATGCAGGTTGTTACTCATTTGGCGTTTCTGGTTAGCCCTATAGGGCAACATTTTTCTTCTGGAGGGCAGGCAGAGTGCTGCATTGTGTCTCCAGAATTGCCAAACTGGAGGGGTGTGGCCAGGATTGTGAGGAAGGAAGTCTGAAAACACAAGCTAGCACAAGTTTTGGGGCCAAGAGCATGGCAGGCCCACTCTGCAGAGGCTGAATCGAGATCTCCTGCACGTGAGGTCCGGGCGATATTCAGATGTTGCCTCAAGCTGGAGTTTGTGTCCATGACGGCCCCTTCCTGAAGGGGGTGGGGGCGTCATGAGGCCAGAGAGGTTTCCCTACGCTGGGAGTTGTGAGCTGCTCCAAACTTCAAAGTTTCCTTCTTCAGGACAGTCGAGTACTATTGGATGGTTCCAGGATGCCCCATACAGAAAGACTCGAGAGCAGGGCCCTAAGCATGGATGCCGAGAAACGCCAACTCACCTTCCCATTGCCTGGTGGAGACAAGGCACGCTCAATCTGCGGGCTCTTGGGTGAGCTACCCAGAAGCCTGAGTTTAAATGGACTCTGCCGAGGATGAGTCATAATGTGGGTTGGTGGCCATGGAGACCTTGGAATGTGGCAGTAGCTAAGGGACTCTGCAGGATTCTCCAACCCGAAGGGCTTGACACAACTCCAACAAGGAAGCTTCCCATGTGGAGATGAGAGGTCTTCTGTCTGGTGCCTCAGGAAAGCCCCGTATGCTGGTCTTCGAACCCAGGCCTCTGAGGAGTGATACCTGGACACCAAAGCAAGAGTTCATAATAGGGCCTAGGGGCCTGTCTGGTTCAATCTTCTGTCTCTGCGGATATCTGTCTGTGTGTCTGCATGGAGGTAGTAGTTGCTCAGCTTGTGTCATAATGCCCCTATTTGTCCAGTGCGGCTTGCGGTAGTGGGATGTCCTTGGGGACCTTGAGGTTTCTACTATTTTGTAGAGTTGTGGCCAATGGAATGGGCAGTTTCTTAGGAGAGAGCAGGCACAGTTCTGTGGTGTGGCTCCAGAGACCCCAGCCTGGAGGCTGTGTGGGCCATGGCTGTGCAGACAGACATCCAAAAACTTTAACTCAGCTCAGGTTTGGGGCCGAGGTTACGGCAGGCCTGATCTACAGTCCATGAGGGGAGCTCCTCTGGATATGAAAGACGGGTGAGAGGGAGGCAGTCGCTCAGGCTTTTGTCTCTGGATGTTTTTTCCACAATGTCCGTTTATGTAGGAGTTGCCTCATGGGTCGTAGAAGTCTCCCTCTCTGGTAGTTTGTCCAGCCCCCAAGAGTTTGGGGTCATTCTGTGGGAAGGGAAGTGTCCTGTTTTCTGCTTCATGTGTCCCCCCAGTAGAGGGATTCTAGAGCATAGCAGTGGCTACTGACAACTGGAATACTCGCCCTCTGGTTAAGCCTGGGGGCCTATGGATATGACAAGCCCCATATGCAGGATCTTGGTCCAGCCACTGAGAGGCGTTACTTTAATACGGGACTCACGCTGCAGGTCACAATGCATGTCTGTGCCCTAGGCGGCCCTCAAGCACTGGCGTGGCCTTTCGGACAATGCAGGTTTTCCCACATTGAACGTTGGACAACATGCCAACCACAAGGTTTCTGGCCATGGGGAAGGAGGAATTCTAATTTCTGCATCACGTTCACCCCTGGGCAGTGATTGGAGATAAGGTCTAGGTTCTGAAGCCTGAAAACCGAGGTTGGGAAGAATGACGACCTACAGCCATAGCGGGTCCTATGTGTCCAGGTTGGGGCCAGCTGTCTGGGTGTCGTTTGGGATGTCTTGACCCAGGCTGTGCCAGACAGGGCATTAGTATACAGGGTGGGCTGTATAATTGCTTTACAATCGAGTGGCATGCATTAGAAAATCATTTGGGGTTTCTTATTAGCAGCATAGGGCAAAGTTTTTCTTCTGGAGGGCAGGCAGAGCTCTGCATTGTGGCTTCGGAATTCCCAAACTGGAGGGCTTGTGGGCCAGGAGAGTGAGGACGGAAGTCTGAGAACACAAGCTAGGCTTAGGTTTCACGGCAAGGACATGGCAGGCACACTCTGCAGAGCTGAATTGAGATCTCATGCGTCTGAAGTCAGGTCGAGGTTCAGACTTTGACTCAGGTTTGAGTTTCTGTCCATGTTGGGCCCTTCAGGAAGGGGGGGCATTATGAGGCCATGGGGGTTTTCCCACTATTGGAGTTGTGAGATGCTCCAAACCGCAAGGATTCCTTCTGTGGGACAATTAAGATTTGTTGGATGGCTCCAGGACGTCTTATAAGGTATTTTTCCAGAACAGGGTTCTAAGTATGGATGCCTGGGCAGCCAGCCTCACATTCCAATTGTCTCCTAGCAACAAGAAACGTTTGATCTGCTGGCTTGGGGTAGCAACAGAGGGGGCTGAGTTGAAATGGACTTTCCTGAGGATGGTCTTAATGTTGGTTTGAGTCCATGGAGACCTTGGTATGGGGCAGTCTCACCAGGGCCCTGAAGGATTCTCCTAACCAGAGGTTATGACAAAGCTCCAATGAGCAAGTTTTCCATGGGGAGACGAGATTTGTTCTTATTGGTGCCTCAGGAAACCACCATATGCTGGTATTGGAAACGAGGCCTCTGAGGACAGATGCCTGGAAACCAAAGCAATGGATCTGATTAGGGCCTAGGGGCCTGTCCGGTTCAATATTCTTCTCTGGGGACATCTGTTGTCTGAGTGGAGGTAGTTGCTCAGCTGGTTTGAGATCACCCCTGTTTGTCCTGGGCGGCCTACACTATTGGGATGGCCTCGGTGACTTTGGAGGTTTTTCCTAATTTGCAGGGTTGTGGCCAATGGAATGGGAAGAATTCCCTTGAAAGGGAAGCACAGTCCTGAGGTGTGGCTCCAGGGACCCAAGTGTGGAGCGTGTGTGGTCCAGGCCTGTGGGGACAGAAGTCTGAAAACACAAACTCAGCATAGGTTAGGGGATGTATGTATGAAGGCTCGATCTACAGACCGTGAGAATTTTCCGGGCTATGAACAAAGGGCGAGTATGTGGCGCTTGCTCAGGGTTTTGTCTCTGGATTTTGTGTCAATGGTGGCCGTGGAATGTCGGGGTGTCCTCAAGGGCCATGGACAATTCTTTCTCTGGTCATTTCGCCTGATCCCAAGGGGTTGGGATCATTCTGTGGATGCGAAGAGTCCTTTCTGTATTTTTTTTTTTTTTTTACCTCAGGTGTCCCACCAAAGAGGGATTCCAGAGTAGAGCCCTGAGTAGGGGTGACTAGACATCTCGAACTCTGGTTGAGATTGGGGGACTAGGGGCTTGGCAAGCCCCATATGGGGGCTGTTGTTCCAGTCACTAAGAGGCTTTACATGAGGATAGGGCTCACGCTGAGGGTCACAATGTGTGTTTGTGCACATTGTGGCCCTCAGGGATAGGTGGGGCCTCATAGTCCATGCTGCTTTCTCCTACAATGAACATTGGACAACATGCCAACCACTAGGTTTCTTGCCAAGGCGAAGGAGAAGTTCTGATTCTTGCATCACGTTCACTCCTGAGCAGTGAGTGGAGATAAGGTCTAGGTTCTGAAGGTGAAAACTGAGGTTGGGTAGAGATGATGGCCTAAAGCCATTGTGGGTGTGATATGCTCTGTGTATGGCCAGCTGTCTGGGTGTTGGACTGGAGGTCTGCCCTCAGGCTGTGTCAGACAGGGCTTTAGTGCACAGGCTAGACTGTATAATTGGGGTATGGTCGAGTGGCATGCAGGTTGTTACTCATTTGGCGTTTCTGGTTAGCCCTATAGGGCAACATTTTTCTTCTGGAGGGCAGGCAGAGTGATGCATTGTGTCTCCAGAATTGCCAAACTGGAGGGGTGTGGCCAGGATTGTGAGGAAGGAAGTCTGAAAACACAAGCTAGCACAAGTTTTGGGGCCAAGAGCATGGCAGGCCCACTCTGCAGAGGCTGAATCGAGATCTCCTGCACGTGAGGTCCGGGCGATTATCAGATGTTGCCTCAAGCTGGAGTTTGTGTCCATGACGGCCCCTTCCTGAAGGGGGTGGGGGCGTCATGAGTCCAGGGAGGTTTCCCTACGCTGGGAGTTGTGAGCTGCTCCAAACTTCAAAGTTTCCTTCTTCAGGACAGTCGAGTACTATTGGATGGTTCCAGGATGCCCCATACAGAAAGACTCGAGAGCAGGGCCCTAAGCATGGATGCCGAGAAACGCCAACTCACCTTCCCATTGCCTGGTGGAGACAAGGCACGCTCAATCTGCGGGCTCTTGGGTGAGCTACCCAGAAGCCTGAGTTTAAATGGACTCTGCCGAGGATGAGTCATAATGTGGGTTTGTGGCCATGGAGACCTTGGAATGTGGCAGTAGCTAAGGGACTCTGCAGGATTCTCCAACCCGAAGGGCTTGACACAACTTCAACAAGGAAGCTTCCCATGTGGAGATGAGAGGTCTTCTGTCTGGTGCCTCAGGAAAGCCCCGTATGCTGGTCTTCGAACCCAGGCCTCTGAGGAGTGATACCTGGACACCAAAGCAAAAGTTCATAATAGGGCCTAGGGGCCTGTCTGGTTCAATCTTCTGTCTCTGCGGATATCTGTCTGTGTGTCTGCATGGAGGTAGTAGTTGCTCAGCTTGTGTCATAATGCCCCTCTTTGTCCAGTGCGGCTTCCGGTAGTGGGATGTCCTTGGGGACCTTGAGGTTTCTACTATTTTGTAGAGTTGTGGCCAATGGAATGTGCAGTTTCTTAGGAGAGAGCAGGCACAGTTCTGTGGTGTGGCTCCAGAGACCCCAGCCTGGAGGCTGTGTGGACCATGGCTGTGCAGACAGACATCCAAAAACCCTAACTCAGCTCAGGTTTGGGGCCGAGGTTACGGCAGGCCTGATCTACAGTCCATGAGGGGAGCTCCTCTGGATATGAAAGAAGGGTGAGAGGGAGGCAGTCGCTCAGGCTTTTGTCTCTGGATGTTTTGTCCACAATGGCCGTTTAATGTAGGAGTTGCCACATGGGTCGTAGAAGTCTCCCTCTCTGGTAGTTTGTCCAGCCCCCAAGAGTTTGGGGTCATTCTGTGGGAAGGGAAGTGTCCTGTTTTCTGCTTCATGTGTCCCCCCAGTAGAGGGATTCTAGAGCATAGCAGTGGGTACTGACAACTGGAATACTCGCCCTCTGGTTAAGCCTGGGGGCCTATGGATATGACAAGCCCCATATGCAGGATCTTGGTCCAGCCACTGAGAGGCGTTACTTTAATACGGGACTCACGCTGCAGGTCACAATGCATGTCTGTGCCCTAGGCGGCCCTCAAGCACTGGCGTGGCCTTTCGGACAATGCAGGTTTTCCCACATTGAACGTTGGACAACATGCCAACCACAAGGTTTCTGGCCATGGGGAAGGAGGAATTCTAATTTCTGCATCACGTTCACCCCTGGGCAGTGATTGGAGATAAGGTCTAGGTTCTGAAGCCTGAAAACCGAGGTTGGGAAGAGATGACGACCTACAGCCATAGCGGGTCCTATGTGTCCAGGTTGGGGCCAGCTGTCTGGGTGTCGTTTGGGATGTCTTGTCTCAGGCTGTGCCAGACAGGGCATTAGTATACAGGTTGGGCTGTATAATTGCTTTACAATCGAGTGGCATGCATTAGAAAATCATTTGGGGTTTCTTATTAGCAGTATAGGGCAAAGTTTTTCTTCTGGAGGGCAGGCAGAGCTCTGCATTGTGGCTTCGGAATTCCCAAACTGGAGGGCTTGTGGGCCAGGAGAGAGAGGGCGGAAGTCTGAGAACACAAGCTAGGCTTAGGTTTCGAGGCAAGGATATGGCAGGCACACTCTGCAGAGCTGAATTGAGATCTCATGCGTCTGAAGTCAGGTCGAGGTTCAGACTTTGACTCAGGTTTGAGTTTCTGTCCATGTTGGGCCCTTCAGGAAGGGGGGGCATTATGAGGCCATGGGGGTTTTCCCACTATTGGGGTTGTTAGATGCTCCAAACCGCAAGGATTCCTTCTGTGGGACAATTAAGATTTGTTGGATGGCTCCAGGACGTCTTATAAGGTATTTTTCCAGAACAGGGTTCTAAGTATGGATGCCTGGGCAGCCAGCCTCACATTCCAATTGTCTCCTAGCAACAAGAAACGTTTGATCTGCTGGCTTGGGGTAGCAACAGAGGGGGCTGAGTTGAAATGGACTTTCCTGAGGATGGTCTTAATGTTGGTTTGAGTCCATGGAGACCTTGGTATGGGGCAGTGGCACCAGGGCCCTGAAGGATTCTCCTAACCAGAGGTTATGACAAAGCTCCAATGAGCAAGTTTTCCATGGGGAGACGAGATTTGTTCTTATTGGTGCCTCAGGAAACCACCATATGCTGGTATTGGAAACGAGGCCTCTGAGGAGAGATGCCTGGAAACCAAAGCAATGGATCTGATTAGGGCCTAGGGGCCTGTCCGGTTCAATATTCTTCTCTGGGGACATCTGTTGTCTGAGTGGAGGTAGTTGCTCAGCTGGTTTGAGATCACCCCTGTTTGTCCTGGGCGGCCTACACTATTGGGATGGCCTCGGTGACTTTGGAGGTTTTTCCTAATTTGCAAGGTTGTGGCCAATGGAATGGGAAGAATTCCCTTGAAAGGGAAGCACAGTCCTGAGGTGTGGCTCCAGGGACCCAAGTGTGGAGCGTGTGTGGTCCAGGCCTGTGGGGACAGAAGTCTGAAAACACAAACTCAGCATAGGTTAGGGGATGTATGTATGAAGGCTCGATCTACAGACCGTGAGAATTTTCCGGGCTATGAACAAAGGGCGAGTATGTGGCGCTTGCTCAGGGTTTTGTCTCTGGATTTTGTGTCAATGGTGGCCGTGGAATGTCGGGGTGTCCTCAAGGGCCATGGACAATTCTTTCTCTGGTCATTTCGCCTGATCCCAAGGGGTTGGGATCATTCTGTGGATGGGAAGAGTCCTTTCTGTATTTTTTTTTTTTTTTACCTCAGGTGTCCCACCAAAGAGGGATTCCAGAGTAGAGCCCTGAGTAGGGGTGACTAGACATCTCGAACTCTGGTTGAGATTGGGGGACTAGGGGCTTGGCAAGCCCCATATGGGGGCTGTTGTTCCAGTCACTAAGAGGCTTTACATGAGGATAGGGCTCACGCTGAGGGTCACAATGTGTGTTTGTGCACATTGTGGCCCTCAGGGATAGGTGGGGCCTCATAGTCCATGCTGCTTTCTCCTACAATGAACATTGGACAACATGCCAACCACTAGGTTTCTTGCCAAGGCGAAGGAGAAGTTCTGATTCTTGCATCACGTTCACTCCTGAGCAGTGAGTGGAGATAAGGTCTAGGTTCTGAAGGTGAAAACTGAGGTTGGGTAGAGATGATGGCCTAAAGCCATTGTGGGTGTTATATGCTCTGTGTATGGCCAGCTGTCTGGGTGTTGGACTGGAGGTCTGCCCTCAGGCTGTGTCAGACAGGGCTTTAGTGCACAGGCTAGACTGTATAATTGGGGTATGGTCGAGTGGCATGCAGGTTGTTACTCATTTGGCGTTTCTGGTTAGCCCTATAGGGCAACATTTTTCTTCTGGAGGGCAGGCAGAGTGATGCATTGTGTCTCCAGAATTGCCAAACTGGAGGGGTGTGGCCAGGATTGTGAGGAAGGAAGTCTGAAAACACAAGCTAGCACAAGTTTTGGGGCCAAGAGCATGGCAGGCCCACTCTGCAGAGGCTGAATCGAGATCTCCTGCATGTGAGGTCCGGGCGATTATCAGATGTTGCCTCAAGCTGGAGTTTGTGTCCATGACGGCCCCTTCCTGAAGGGGGTGGGGGCGTCATGAGTCCAGGGAGGTTTCCCTACGCTGGGAGTTGTGAGCTGCTCCAAACTTCAAAGTTTCCTTCTTCAGGACAGTCGAGTACTATTGGATGGTTCCAGGATGCCCCATACAGAAAGACTCGAGAGCAGGGCCCTAAGCATGGATGCCGAGAAACGCCAACTCACCTTCCCATTGCCTGGTGGAGACAAGGCACGCTCAATCTGCGGGCTCTTGGGTGAGCTACCCAGAAGCCTGAGTTTAAATGGACTCTGCCGAGGATGAGTCATAATGTGGGTTGGTGGCCATGGAGACCTTGGAATGTGGCAGTAGCTAAGGGACTCTGCAGGATTCTCCAACCCGAAGGGCTTGACACAACTTCAACAAGGAAGCTTCCCATGTGGAGATGAGAGGTCTTCTGTCTGGTGCCTCAGGAAAGCCCCGTATGCTGGTCTTCGAACCCAGGCCTCTGAGGAGTGATACCTGGACACCAAAGCAAGAGTTCATAATAGGGCCTAGGGGCCTGTCTGGTTCAATCTTCTGTCTCTGCGGATATCTGTCTGTGTGTCTGCATGGAGGTAGTAGTTGCTCAGCTTGTGTCATAATGCCCCTCTTTGTCCAGTGCGGCTTCCGGTAGTGGGATGTCCTTGGGGACCTTGAGGTTTCTACTATTTTGTAGAGTTGTGGCCAATGGAATGTGCAGTTTCTTAGGAGAGAGCAGGCACAGTTCTGTGGTGTGGCTCCAGAGACCCCAGCCTGGAGGCTGTGTGGACCATGGCTGTGCAGACAGACATCCAAAAACCCTAACTCAGCTCAGGTTTGGGGCCGAGGTTACGGCAGGCCTGATCTACAGTCCATGAGGGGAGCTCCTCTGGATATGAAAGAAGGGTGAGAGGGAGGCAGTCGCTCAGGCTTTTGTCTCTGGATGTTTTGTCCACAATGGCCGTTTAATTTAGGAGTTGCCACATGGGTCGTAGAAGTCTCCCTCTCTGGTAGTTTGTCCAGCCCCCAAGAGTTTGGGGTCATTCTGTGGGAAGGGAAGTGTCCTGTTTTCTGCTTCATGTGTCCCCCCATTAGAGGGATTCTAGAGCATAGCAGTGGGTACTGACAACTGGAATACTCGCCCTCTGGTTAAGCCTGGGGGCCTATGGATATGACAAGCCCCATATGCAGGATCTTGGTCCAGCCACTGAGAGGCGTTACTTTAATACGGGACTCACGCTGCAGGTCACAATGCATGTCTGTGCCCTAGGCGGCCCTCAAGCACTGGCGTTGCCTTTCGGACAATGCAGGTTTTCCCACATTGAACGTTGGACAACATGCCAACCACAAGGTTTCTGGCCATGGGGAAGGAGGAATTCTAATTTCTGCATCACGTTCACCCCTGGGCAGTGATTGGAGATAAGGTCTAGGTTCTGAAGCCTGAAAACCGAGGTTGGGAAGAGATGACGACCTACAGCCATAGCGGGTCCTATGTGTCCAGGTTGGGGCCAGCTGTCTGGGTGTCGTTTGGGATGTCTTGTCTCAGGCTGTGCCAGACAGGGCATTAGTATACAGGTTGGGCTTTATAATTGCTTTACAATCGAGTGGCATGCATTAGAAAATCATTTGGGGTTTCTTATTAGCAGCATAGGGCAAAGTTTTTCTTCTGGAGGGCAGGCAGAGCTCTGCATTGTGGCTTCGGAATTCCCAAACTGGAGGGCTTGTGGGCCAGGAGAGAGAGGGCGGAAGTCTGAGAACACAAGCTAGGCTTAGGTTTCGAGGCAAGGACATGGCAGGCACTCTCTGCAGAGCTGAATTGAGATCTCATGCGTCTGAAGTCAGGTCGAGGTTCAGACTTTGACTCAGGTTTGAGTTTCTGTTTATGTTGGGCCCTTCAGGAAGGGGGGGCATTATGAGGCCATGGGGGTTTTCCCACTATTAGGGTTGTTAGATGCTCCAAACCGCAAGGATTCCTTCTGTGGGACAATTAAGATTTGTTGGATGGCTCCAGGACGTCTTATAAGGTATTTTTCCAGAACAGGGTTCTAAGTATGGATGCCTGGGCAGCCAGCCTCACATTCCAATTGTCTCCTAGCAACAAGAAACGTTTGATCTGCTGGCTTGGGGTAGCAACAGAGGGGGCTGAGTTGAAATGGACTTTCCTGAGGATGGTCTTAATGTTGGTTTGAGTCCATGGAGACCTTGGTATGGGGCAGTGGCACCAGGGCCCTGAAGGATTCTCCTAACCAGAGGTTATGACAAAGCTCCAATGAGCAAGTTTTCCATGGGGAGACGAGATTTGTTCTTATTGGTGCCTCAGGAAACCACCATATGCTGGTATTGGAAACGAGGCCTCTGAGGAGAGATGCCTGGAAACCAAAGCAATGGATCTGATTAGGGCCTAGGGGCCTGTCCGGTTCAATATTCTTCTCTGGGGACATCTGTTGTCTGAGTGGAGGTAGTTGCTCAGCTGGTTTGAGATCACCCCTGTTTGTCCTGGGTGGCCTACACTATTGGGATGGCCTCGGTGACTTTGGAGGTTTTTCCTAATTTGCAAGGTTGTGGCCAATGGAATGGGAAGAATTCCCTTGAAAGGGAAGCACAGTCCTGAGGTGTGGCTCCAGGGACCCAAGTGTGGAGCATGTGTGGTCCAGGCCTGTGGGGACAGAAGTCTGAAAACACAAACTCAGCTTAGGTTAGGGGATGTATGTATGAAGGCTCGATCTACAGACCGTGAGAATTTTCCGGGCTATGAACAAAGGGCGAGTATGTGGCGCTTGCTCAGGGTTTTGTCTCTGGATTTTGTGTCAATGGTGGCCGTGGAATGTCGGGGTGTCCTCAAGGGCCATGGGCAATTCTTTCTCTGGTGATTTGGCCTGATCCCAAGTGGTTGGGATCATTCTGTGGATGGGAAAAGTTCTTTCTGTATTTTTTTTTTTTTTACCTCAAGTGTCCCACCAAAGAGGGATTCCCGAGTAGAGCCCTGAGTAGGGGTGACTAGACATCTCGAACTCTGGTTGAGATTGGGGGACTAGGGGCTTGGCAAGCCCCATATGGGGGCTGTTGTTCCAGTCACTAAGAGGCTTTACGTGAGGATAGGGCTCACGCTGAGTGTCACAATGTGTGTTTGTGCACATTGTGGCCCTCAGGGATAGGTGGGGCCTCATAGTCCATGCTGCTTTCTCCTACAATGAACATTGGACAACATGCCAACCACTAGGTTTCTTGCCAAGGCGAAGGAGAAGTTCTGATTCTTGCATCACGTTCACTCCTGAGCAGTGAGTGGAGATAAGGTCTAGGTTCTGAAGGTGAAAACTGAGGTTGGGTAGAGATGATGGCCTAAAGCCATTGTGGGTGTGATATGCTCTGTGTATGGCCAGCTGTCTGGGTGTTGGACTGGAGGTCTGCCCTCAGGCTGTGTCAGACAGGGCTTTAGTGCACAGGCTAGACTGTATAATTGGAGTATGGTCGAGTGGCATGCAGGTTGTTACTCATTTGGCGTTTCTGGTTAGCCCTATAGGGCAACATTTTTCTTCTGGAGGGCAGGCAGAGTGCTGCATTGTGTCTCCAGAATTGCCAAACTGGAGGGGTATGGCCAGGATTGTGAGGAAGGAAGTCTGAAAACACAAGCTAGCACAAGTTTTGGGGCCAAGAGCATGGCAGGCCCACTCTGCAGAGGCTGAATCGAGATCTCCTGCACGTGAGGTCCGGGCGATTATCAGATGTTGCCTCAAGCTGGAGTTTGTGTCCATGACGGCCCCTTCCTGAAGGGGGTGGGGGCGTCATGAGTCCAGGGAGGTTTCCCTACGCTGGGAGTTGTGAGCTGCTCCAAACTTCAAAGTTTCCTTCTTCAGGACAGTCGAGTACTATTGGATGGTTCCAGGATGCCCCATACAGAAAGACTCGAGAGCAGGGCCCTAAGCATGGATGCCGAGAAACGCCAACTCACCTTCCCATTGCCTGGTGGAGACAAGGCACGCTCAATCTGCGGGCTCTTGGGTGAGCTACCCAGAAGCCTGAGTTTAAATGGACTCTGCCGAGGATGAGTCATAATGTGGGTTGGTGGCCATGGAGACCTTGGAATGTGGCAGTAGCTAAGGGACTCTGCAGGATTCTCCAACCCGAAGGGCTTGACACAACTTCAACAAGGAAGCTTCCCATGTGGAGATGAGAGGTCTTCTGTCTGGTGCCTCAGGAAAGCCCCGTATGCTGGTCTTCGAACCCAGGCCTCTGAGGAGTGATACCTGGACACCAAAGCAAGAGTTCATAATAGGGCCTAGGGGCCTGTCTGGTTCAATCTTCTGTCTCTGCGGATATCTGTCTGTGTGTCTGCATGGAGGTAGTAGTTGCTCAGCTTGTGTCATAATGCCCCTATTTGTCCAGTGCGGCTTGCGGTAGTGGGATGTCCTTGGGGACCTTGAGGTTTCTACTATTTTGTAGAGTTGTGGCCAATGGAATGTGCAGTTTCTCAGGAGAGAGCAGGCACAGTTCTGTGGTGTGGATCCAGAGACCCCAGCCTGGAGGCTGTGTGGACCATGGCTGTGCAGACAGACATCCAAAAATCCCTAACTCAGCTCAGGTTGGGGCCGAGGTTACGGCAGGCCTGATCTACAGTCCATGAGGGGAGCTCCTCTGGATATGAAAGAAGGGTGAGAGGGAGGCAGTCGCTCAGGCTTTTGTTTCTGGATGTTTTGTCCACAATGGCCGTTTAATGTAGGAGTTGCCTCATGGGTCGTAGAAGTCTCCCTCTCTGGTAGTTTGTCCAGCCCCCAAGAGTTTGGGGTCATTCTGTGGGAAGGGAAGTGTCCTGTTTTCTGCTTCATGTGTCCCCCCAGTAGAGGGATTCTAGAGCATAGCAGTGGGTACTGACAACTGGAATACTCGCCCTCTGGTTAAGCCTGGGGGCCTATGGATATGACAAGCCCCATATGCAGGATCTTGGTCCAGCCACTGAGAGGCGTTACTTTAATACGGGACTCACGCTGCAGGTCACAATGCATGTCTGTGCCCTAGGCGGCCCTCAAGCACTGGCGTGGCCTTTCGGGCAATGCAGGTTTTCCCACATTGAACGTTGGACAACATGCCAACCACAAGGTTTCTGGCCATGGGGAAGGAGGAATTCTAATTTCTGCATCACGTTCACCCCTGGGCAGTGATTGGAGATAAGGTCTAGGTTCTGAAGCCTGAAAACCGAGGTTGGGAAGAATGACGACCTATAGCCATAGCGGGTCCTATGTGTCCAGGTTGGGGCCAGCTGTCTGGGTGTCGTTTGGGATGTCTTGACCCAGGCTGTGCCAGACAGGGCATTAGTATACAGGGTGGGCTGTATAATTGCTTGACAATCGAGTGGCATGCATTAGAAAATCATTTGGGGTTTCTTATTAGCAGCTTAGGGCAAAGTTTTTCTTCTGGAGGGCAGGCAGAGTGCTGCATTGTGGCTTCGGAATTCCCAAACTGGAGGGCTTGTGGGCCAGGAGAGTGAGGACGGAAGTCTGAGAACACAAGATAGGCTTAGGTTTCGGGGCAAGGACATGGCAGGCACACTCTGCAGAGCTGAATTGAGATCTCATGCGTCTGAAGTCAGGTCGAGGTTCAGACTTTGAATCAGGTTTGAGTTTCTGTCCATGTTGGCCCCTTCAGGAAGGGGGGGCATTATGAGGCCATGGGGGTTTTCCCACTATTGGAGTTGTGAGATGCTCCAAACTGCAAGGATTCCTTCTGTGGGACAATTAAGATTTGTTGGATGGCTCCAGGACGTCTTATAAGGTATTTTTCCAGAACAGGGATCTAAGTATGGATGCCTGGGCAGCCAGCCTCACATTCCAATTGTCTCCTAGCAACAAGAAACGTTTGATCTGCTGGCTTGGGGTAGCAACAGAGGGGGCTGAGTTGAAATGGACTTTCCTGAGGATGGTCTTAATGCTGGTTTGAGTCCATGGAGACCTTGGTATGGGGCAGTGGCACCAGGGCCCTGAAGGATTCTCCTAACCAGAGGTTATGACAAAGCTCCAATGAGCAAGTTTTCCATGGGGAGACGAGATTTGTTCTTATTGGTGCCTCAGGAAACCACCATATGCTGGTATTGGAAACGAGGCCTCTGAGGACAGATGCCTGGAAACCAAAGCAATGGATCTGATTAGGGCCTAGGGGCCTGTCCGGTTCAATATTCTTCTTTGGGGACATCTGTTGTCTGAGTGGAGGTACTTGCTCAGCTGATTTGAGATCACCCCTGTTTGTCCTGGGCGGCCTACACTATTGGGATGGCCTCGGTGACTTTGGAGGTTTTTCCTAATTTGCAAGGTTGTGGCCAATGGAATGGGAAGAATTCCCTTGAAAGGGAAGCACAGTCCTGAGGTGTGGCTCCAGGGACCCAAGTGTGGAGCGTGTGTGGTCCAGGCCTGTGGGGACAGAAGTCTGAAAACACAAACTCAGCTTAGGTTTGGGGATATATGTATGAAGGCTCAATCTACAGACCGTGAGAATTTTCCGGGCTATGAACAAAGGGCGAGTATGTGGTGCTTGCTCAGGGTTTTGTCTCTGGATTTTGTGTCAATGGTGGCCGTGGAATGTCGGGGTGTCCTCAAGGGCCATGGACAATTCTTTCTCTGGTGATTTGGCCTGATCCCAAGTGGTTGGGATCATTCTGTGGATGGGAAGAGTCCTTTCTGTATTTTTTTTTTTTTTACCTCAAGTGTCTCACCAAAGAGGGATTCCCGAGTAGAGCCCTGAGTAGGGGTGACTAGACATCTCGAACTCTGGTTGAGATTGGGGGACTAGGGGCTTGGCAAGCCCCATATGGGGGCTGTTGTTCCAGTCACTAAGAGGCTTTACATGAGGATAGGGCTCACGCTGA
Source organism: Mustela nivalis (assembly GCF_964662115.1). Lineage (NCBI taxonomy): Eukaryota > Metazoa > Chordata > Mammalia > Carnivora > Mustelidae > Mustela > Mustela nivalis. The sequence goes on along the minus strand of NW_028134179.1, from coordinate 31,298 downwards.
GGGTCACAATGTGTGCTTGTGCACATTGTGGCCCTCAGGGATAGGTGGGGCCTCATAGTCCATGCTGCTTTCTCCTACAATGAACATTGGACAACATGCCAACCACTAGGTTTCTTGCCAAGGCGAGGGAGAAGTTCTGATTCTTGCATCACGTTCACTCCTGAGCAGTGAGTGGAGATAAGGTCTAGGTTCTGAAGGTGAAAACTGAGGTTGGGTAGAGATGATGGCCTAAAGCCATTGTGGGTGTGATATGCTCTGTGTATGGCCAGCTGTCTGGGTGTTGGACTGGAGGTCTGCCCTCAGGCTGTGTCAGACAGGGCTTTAGTGCACAGGCTAGACTGTATAATTGGGGTATGGTCGAGTGGCATGCAGGTTGTTACTCATTTGGCGTTTCTGGTTAGCCCTATAGGGCAACATTTTTCTTCTGGAGGGCAGGCAGAGTGCTGCATTGTGTCTCCAGAATTGCCAAACTGGAGGGGTGTGGCCAGGATTGTGAGGAAGGAAGTCTGAAAACACAAGCTAGCACAAGTTTTGGGGCCAAGAGCATGGCAGGCCCACTCTGCAGAGGCTGAATCGAGATCTCCTGCACGTGAGGTCCGGGCGATTATCAGATGTTGCCTCAAGCTGGAGTTTGTGTCCATGACGGCCCCTTCCTGAAGGGGGTGGGGGCGTCATGAGTCCAGGGAGGTTTCCCTACACTGGGAGTTGTGAGCTGCTCCAAACTTCAAAGTTTCCTTCTTCAGGACAGTCGAGTACTATTGGATGGTTCCAGGATGCCCCATACAGAAAGACTCGAGAGCAGGGCCCTAAGCATGGATGCCGAGAAACGCCAACTCACCTTCCCATTGCCTGGTGGAGACAAGGCACGCTCAATCTGCGGGCTCTTGGGTGAGCTACCCAGAAGGCTGAGTTTAAATGGACTCTGCCGAGGATGACTCATAATGTGGGTTGGTGGCCATGGAGACCTTGGAATGTGGCAGTAGCTAAGGGACTCTGCAGGATTCTCCAACCCGAAGGGCTTGACACAACTCCAACAAGGAAGCTTCCCATGTGGAGATGAGAGGTCTTCTGTCTGGTGCCTCAGGAAAGCCCCGTATGCTGGTCTTCGAACCCAGGCCTCTGAGGAGTGATACCTGGACACCAAAGCAAGAGTTCATAATAGGGCCTAGGGGCCTGTCTGGTTCAATCTTCTGTCTCTGCGGATATCTGTCTGTGTGTCTGCATGGAGGTAGTAGTTGCTCAGCTTGTGTCATAATGCCCCTATTTGTCCAGTGCGGCTTGCGGTAGTGGGATGTCCTTGGGGACCTTGAGGTTTCTACTATTTTGTAGAGTTGTGGCCAATGGAATGTGCAGTTTCTTAGGAGAGAGCAGGCACAGTTCTGTGGTGTGGCTCCAGAGACCCCAGCCTGGAGGCTGTGTGGGCCATGGCTGTGCAGACAGACATCCAAAAACCCTAACTCAGCTCAGGTTTGGGGCCGAGGTTACGGCAGGCCTGATCTACAGTCCATGAGGGGAGCTCCTCTGGATATGAAAGAAGGGTGAGAGGGAGGCAGTCGCTCAGGCTTTTGTCTCTGGATGTTTTGTCCACAATGGCCGTTTAATGTAGGAGTCGTAGAAGTCTCCCTCATGGGTCGTAGAAGTCTCCCTCTCTGGTAGTTTGTCCAGCCCCCAAGAGTTTGGGGTCATTCTGTGGGAAGGGAAGTGTCCTGTTTTCTGCTTCATGTGTCCCCCCAGTAGAGGGATTCTAGAGCATAGCAGTGGGTACTGACAACTGGAATACTCGCCCTCTGGTTAAGCCTGGGGGCCTATGGATATGACAAGCCCCATATGCAGGATCTTGGTCCAGCCACTGAGAGGCGTTACTTTAATACGGGACTCACGCTGCAGGTCACAATGCATGTCTGTGCCCTAGGCGGCCCTCAAGCACTGGCGTGGCCTTTCGGGCAATGCAGGTTTTCCCACATTGAACGTTGGACAACATGCCAACCACAAGGTTTCTGGCCATGGGGAAGGAGGAATTCTAATTTCTGCATCACGTTCACCCCTGGGCAGTGATTGGAGATAAGGTCTAGGTTCTGAAGCCTGAAAACCGAGGTTGGGAAGAATGAAGACCTATAGCCATAGCGGGTCCTATGTGTCCAGGTTGGGGCCAGCTGTCTGGGTGTCGTTTGGGATGTCTTGACCCAGGCTGTGCCAGACAGGGCATTAGTATACAGGGTGGGCTGTATAATTGCTTAACAATCGAGTGGCATGCATTAGAAAATCATTTGGGGTTTCTTATTAGCAGCTTAGGGCAAAGTTTTTCTTCTGGAGGGCAGGCAGAGTGCTGCATTGTGGCTTCGGAATTCCCAAACTGGAGGGCTTGTGGGCCAGGAGAGTGAGGACGGAAGTCTGAGAACACAAGCTAGGCTTAGGTTTCGGGGCAAGGACATGGCAGGCACACTCTGCAGAGCTGAATTGAGATCTCATGCGTCTGATGTCAGGTCGAGGTTCAGACTTTGACTCAGGTTTGAGTTTCTGTCCATGTTGGCCCCTTCAGGAAGGGGGGGCATTATGAGGCCATGGGGGTTTTCCCACTATTGGAGTTGTGAGATGCTCCAAACCGCAAGGATTCCTTCTGTGGGACAATTAAGATTTGTTGGATGGCTCCAGGACGTCTTATAAGGTATTTTTCCAGAACAGGGTTCTAAGTATGGATGCCTGGGCAGCCAGCCTCACATTCCAATTGTCTCCTAGCAACAAGAAACGTTTGATCTGCTGGCTTGGGGTAGCAACAGAGGGGGCTGAGTTGAAATGGACTTTCCTGAGGATGGTCTTAATGCTGGTTTGAGTCCATGGAGACCTTGGTATGGGGCAGTGGCACCAGGGCCCTGAAGGATTCTCCTAACCAGAGGTTATGACAAAGCTCCAATGAGCAAGTTTTCCATGGGGAGACGAGATTTGTTCTTATTGGTGCCTCAGGAAACCACCATATGCTGGTATTGGAAACGAGGCCTCTGAGGACAGATGCCTGGAAACCAAAGCAATGGATCTGATTAGGGCCTAGGGGCCTGTCCGGTTCAATATTCTTCTTTGGGGACATCTGTTGTCTGAGTGGAGGTAGTTGCTCAGCTGATTTGAGATCACCCCTGTTTGTCCTGGGCGGCCTACACTATTGGGATGGCCTCGGTGACTTTGGAGGTTTTTCCTAATTTGCAAGGTTGTGGCCAATGGAATGGGAAGAATTCCCTTGAAAGGGAAGCACAGTCCTGAGGTGTGGCTCCAGGGACCCAAGTGTGGAGCGTGTGTGGTCCAGGCCTGTGGGGACAGAAGTCTGAAAACACAAACTCAGCTTAGGTTTGGGGATATATGTATGAAGGCTCAATCTACAGACCGTGAGAATTTTCCGGGCTATGAACAAAGGGCGAGTATGTGGCGCTTGCTCAGGGTTTTGTCTCTGGATTTTGTGTCAATGGTGGCCGTGGAATGTCGGGGTGTCCTCAAGGGCCATGGACAATTCTTTCTCTGGTGATTTGGCCTGATCCCAAGTGGTTGGGATCATTCTGTGGATGGGAAGAGTCCTTTCTGTATTTTTTTTTTTTACCTCAAGTGTCCCACCAAAGAGGGATTCCCGAGTAGAGCCCTGAGTAGGGGTGACTAGACATCTCGAACTCTGGTTGAGATTGGGGGACTAGGGGCTTGGCAAGCCCCATATGGGGGCTGTTGTTCCAGTCACTAAGAGGCTTTACATGAGGATAGGGCTCACGCTGAGGGTCACAATGTGTGCTTGTGCACATTGTGGCCCTCAGGGATAGGTGGGGCCTCATAGTCCATGCTGCTTTCTCCTACAATGAACATTGGACAACATGCCAACCACTAGGTTTCTTGCCAAGGCGAGGGAGAAGTTCTGATTCTTGCATCACGTTCACTCCTGAGCAGTGAGTGGAGATAAGGTCTAGGTTCTGAAGGTGAAAACTGAGGTTGGGTAGAGATGATGGCCTAAAGCCATTGTGGGTGTGATATGCTCTGTGTATGGCCAGCTGTCTGGGTGTTGGACTGGAGGTCTGCCCTCAGGCTGTGTCAGACAGGGCTTTAGTGCACAGGCTAGACTGTATAATTGGGGTATGGTCGAGTGGCATGCAGGTTGTTACTCATTTGGCGTTTCTGGTTAGCCCTATAGGGCAACATTTTTCTTCTGGAGGGCAGGCAGAGTGCTGCATTGTGTCTCCAGAATTGCCAAACTGGAGGGGTGTGGCCAGGATTGTGAGGAAGGAAGTCTGAAAACACAAGCTAGCACAAGTTTTGGGGCCAAGAGCATGGCAGGCCCACTCTGCAGAGGCTGAATCGAGATCTCCTGCACGTGAGGTCCGGGCGATTATCAGATGTTGCCTCAAGCTGGAGTTTGTGTCCATGACGGCCCCTTCCTGAAGGGGGTGGGGGCGTCATGAGTCCAGGGAGGTTTCCCTACACTGGGAGTTGTGAGCTGCTCCAAACTTCAAAGTTTCCTTCTTCAGGACAGTCGAGTACTATTGGATGGTTCCAGGATGCCCCATACAGAAAGACTCGAGAGCAGGGCCCTAAGCATGGATGCCGAGAAACGCCAACTCACCTTCCCATTGCCTGGTGGAGACAAGGCACGCTCAATCTGCGGGCTCTTGGGTGAGCTACCCAGAAGGCTGAGTTTAAATGGACTCTGCCGAGGATGACTCATAATGTGGGTTGGTGGCCATGGAGACCTTGGAATGTGGCAGTAGCTAAGGGACTCTGCAGGATTCTCCAACCCGAAGGGCTTGACACAACTCCAACAAGGAAGCTTCCCATGTGGAGATGAGAGGTCTTCTGTCTGGTGCCTCAGGAAAGCCCCGTATGCTGGTCTTCGAACCCAGGCCTCTGAGGAGTGATACCTGGACACCAAAGCAAGAGTTCATAATAGGGCCTAGGGGCCTGTCTGGTTCAATCTTCTGTCTCTGCGGATATCTGTCTGTGTGTCTGCATGGAGGTAGTAGTTGCTCAGCTTGTGTCATAATGCCCCTATTTGTCCAGTGCGGCTTGCGGTAGTGGGATGTCCTTGGGGACCTTGAGGTTTCTACTATTTTGTAGAGTTGTGGCCAATGGAATGTGCAGTTTCTTAGGAGAGAGCAGGCACAGTTCTGTGGTGTGGCTCCAGAGACCCCAGCCTGGAGGCTGTGTGGGCCATGGCTGTGCAGACAGACATCCAAAAACCCTAACTCAGCTCAGGTTTGGGGCCGAGGTTACGGCAGGCCTGATCTACAGTCCATGAGGGGAGCTCCTCTGGATATGAAAGAAGGGTGAGAGGGAGGCAGTCGCTCAGGCTTTTGTCTCTGGATGTTTTGTCCACAATGGCCGTTTAATGTAGGAGTCGTAGAAGTCTCCCTCATGGGTCGTAGAAGTCTCCCTCTCTGGTAGTTTGTCCAGCCCCCAAGAGTTTGGGGTCATTCTGTGGGAAGGGAAGTGTCCTGTTTTCTGCTTCATGTGTCCCCCCAGTAGAGGGATTCTAGAGCATAGCAGTGGGTACTGACAACTGGAATACTCGCCCTCTGGTTAAGCCTGGGGGCCTATGGATATGACAAGCCCCATATGCAGGATCTTGGTCCAGCCACTGAGAGGCGTTACTTTAATACGGGACTCACGCTGCAGGTCACAATGCATGTCTGTGCCCTAGGCGGCCCTCAAGCACTGGCGTGGCCTTTCGGGCAATGCAGGTTTTCCCACATTGAACGTTGGACAACATGCCAACCACAAGGTTTCTGGCCATGGGGAAGGAGGAATTCTAATTTCTGCATCACGTTCACCCCTGGGCAGTGATTGGAGATAAGGTCTAGGTTCTGAAGCCTGAAAACCGAGGTTGGGAAGAATGAAGACCTATAGCCATAGCGGGTCCTATGTGTCCAGGTTGGGGCCAGCTGTCTGGGTGTCGTTTGGGATGTCTTGACCCAGGCTGTGCCAGACAGGGCATTAGTATACAGGGTGGGCTGTATAATTGCTTAACAATCGAGTGGCATGCATTAGAAAATCATTTGGGGTTTCTTATTAGCAGCTTAGGGCAAAGTTTTTCTTCTGGAGGGCAGGCAGAGTGCTGCATTGTGGCTTCGGAATTCCCAAACTGGAGGGCTTGTGGGCCAGGAGAGTGAGGACGGAAGTCTGAGAACACAAGCTAGGCTTAGGTTTCGGGGCAAGGACATGGCAGGCACACTCTGCAGAGCTGAATTGAGATCTCATGCGTCTGATGTCAGGTCGAGGTTCAGACTTTGACTCAGGTTTGAGTTTCTGTCCATGTTGGCCCCTTCAGGAAGGGGGGGCATTATGAGGCCATGGGGGTTTTCCCACTATTGGAGTTGTGAGATGCTCCAAACCGCAAGGATTCCTTCTGTGGGACAATTAAGATTTGTTGGATGGCTCCAGGACGTCTTATAAGGTATTTTTCCAGAACAGGGTTCTAAGTATGGATGCCTGGGCAGCCAGCCTCACATTCCAATTGTCTCCTAGCAACAAGAAACGTTTGATCTGCTGGCTTGGGGTAGCAACAGAGGGGGCTGAGTTGAAATGGACTTTCCTGAGGATGGTCTTAATGCTGGTTTGAGTCCATGGAGACCTTGGTATGGGGCAGTGGCACCAGGGCCCTGAAGGATTCTCCTAACCAGAGGTTATGACAAAGCTCCAATGAGCAAGTTTTCCATGGGGAGACGAGATTTGTTCTTATTGGTGCCTCAGGAAACCACCATATGCTGGTATTGGAAACGAGGCCTCTGAGGACAGATGCCTGGAAACCAAAGCAATGGATCTGATTAGGGCCTAGGGGCCTGTCCGGTTCAATATTCTTCTTTGGGGACATCTGTTGTCTGAGTGGAGGTAGTTGCTCAGCTGATTTGAGATCACCCCTGTTTGTCCTGGGCGGCCTACACTATTGGGATGGCCTCGGTGACTTTGGAGGTTTTTCCTAATTTGCAAGGTTGTGGCCAATGGAATGGGAAGAATTCCCTTGAAAGGGAAGCACAGTCCTGAGGTGTGGCTCCAGGGACCCAAGTGTGGAGCGTGTGTGGTCCAGGCCTGTGGGGACAGAAGTCTGAAAACACAAACTCAGCTTAGGTTTGGGGATATATGTATGAAGGCTCAATCTACAGACCGTGAGAATTTTCCGGGCTATGAACAAAGGGCGAGTATGTGGCGCTTGCTCAGGGTTTTGTCTCTGGATTTTGTGTCAATGGTGGCCGTGGAATGTCGGGGTGTCCTCAAGGGCCATGGACAATTCCTTCTCTGGTGATTTGGCCTGATCCCAAGTGGTTGGGATCATTCTGTGGATGGGAAGAGTCCTTTCTGTATTTTTTTTTTTTACCTCAAGTGTCCCACCAAAGAGGGATTCCCGAGTAGAGCCCTGAGTAGGGGTGACTAGACATCTCGAACTCTGGTTGAGATTGGGGGACTAGGGGCTTGGCAAGCCCCATATGGGGGCTGTTGTTCCAGTCACTAAGAGGCTTTACATGAGGATAGGGCTCACGCTGAGGGTCACAATGTATGTTTGTGCACATTGTGGCCCTCAGGGATAGGTGGGGCCTCAAAGTCCATGCTGCTTTCTCCTACAATGAACATTGGACAACATGCCAACCACTAGGTTTCTTGCCAAGGCGAAGGAGAAGTTCTGATTCTTGCATCACGTTCACTCCTGAGCAGTGAGTGGAGATAAGGTCTAGGTTCTGAAGGTGAAAACTGAGGTTGGGTAGTGATGATGGCCTAAAGCCATTGTGGGTGTGATATGCTCTGTGTATGGCCAGCTGTCTGGGTGTTGGACTGGAGGTCTGCCCTCAGGCTGTGTCAGACAGGGCTTTAGTGCACAGGCTAGACTGTATAATTGGGGTATGGTCGAGTGGCATGCAGGTTGTTACTCATTTGGCGTTTCTGGTTAGCCCTATAGGGCAACATTTTTCTTCTGGAGGGCAGGCAGAGTGCTGCATTGTGTCTCCAGAATTGCCAAACTGGAGGGGTGTGGCCAGGATTGTGAGGAAGGAAGTTTGAAAACACAAGCTAGCACGAATTTTGGGGCCAAGAGCATGGCAGGCCCACTCTGCAGAGGCTGAATCGAGATCTCCTGCACGTGAGGTCCGGGCGATTATCAGATGTTGCCTCAAGCTGGAGTTTGTGTCCATGACGGCCCCTTCCTGAAGGGGGTGGGGGCGTCATGAGTCCAGGGAGGTTTCCCTACGCTGGGAGTTGTGAGCTGCTCCAAACTTCAAAGTTTCCTTCTTCAGGACAGTCGAGTACTATTGGATGGTTCCAGGATGCCCCATACAGAAAGACTCGAGAGCAGGGCCCTAAGCATGGATGCCGAGAAACGCCAACTCACCTTCCCATTGCCTGGTGGAGACAAGGCACGCTCAATCTGCGGGCTCTTGGGTGAGCTACCCAGAAGGCTGAGTTTAAATGGACTCTGCCGAGGATGACTCATAATGTGGGTTGGTGGCCATGGAGACCTTGGAATGTGGCAGTAGCTAAGGGACTCTGCAGGATTCTCCAACCCGAAGGGCTTGACACAACTCCAACAAGGAAGCTTCCCATGTGGAGATGAGAGGTCTTCTGTCTGGTGCCTCAGGAAAGCCCCGTATGCTGGTCTTCGAACCCAGGCCTCTGAGGAGTGATACCTGGACACCAAAGCAAGAGTTCATAATAGGGCCTAGGGGCCTGTCTGGTTCAATCTTCTGTCTCTGCGGATATCTGTCTGTGTGTCTGCATGGAGGTAGTAGTTGCTCAGCTTGTGTCATAATGCCCCTATTTGTCCAGTGCGGCTTGCGGTAGTGGGATGTCCTTGGGGACCTTGAGGTTTCTACTATTTTGTAGAGTTGTGGCCAATGGAATGTGCAGTTTCTTAGGAGAGAGCAGGCACAGTTCTGTGGTGTGGCTCCAGAGACCCCAGCCTGGAGGCTGTGTGGGCCATGGCTGTGCAGACAGACATCCAAAAACCCTAACTCAGCTCAGGTTTGGGGCCGAGGTTACGGCAGGCCTGATCTACAGTCCATGAGGGGAGCTCCTCTGGATATGAAAGAAGGGTGAGAGGGAGGCAGTCGCTCAGGCTTTTGTCTCTGGATGTTTTGTCCACAATGGCCGTTTAATGTAGGAGTCGTAGAAGTCTCCCTCATGGGTCGTAGAAGTCTCCCTCTCTGGTAGTTTGTCCAGCCCCCAAGAGTTTGGGGTCATTCTGTGGGAAGGGAAGTGTCCTGTTTTCTGCTTCATGTGTCCCCCCAGTAGAGGGATTCTAGAGCATAGCAGTGGGTACTGACAACTGGAATACTCGCCCTCTGGTTAAGCCTGGGGGCCTATGGATATGACAAGCCCCATATGCAGGATCTTGGTCCAGCCACTGAGAGGCGTTACTTTAATACGGGACTCACGCTGCAGGTCACAATGCATGTCTGTGCCCTAGGCGGCCCTCAAGCACTGGCGTGGCCTTTCGGGCAATGCAGGTTTTCCCACATTGAACGTTGGACAACATGCCAACCACAAGGTTTCTGGCCATGGGGAAGGAGGAATTCTAATTTCTGCATCACGTTCACCCCTGGGCAGTGATTGGAGATAAGGTCTAGGTTCTGAAGCCTGAAAACCGAGGTTGGGAAGAATGAAGACCTATAGCCATAGCGGGTCCTATGTGTCCAGGTTGGGGCCAGCTGTCTGGGTGTCGTTTGGGATGTCTTGACCCAGGCTGTGCCAGACAGGGCATTAGTATACAGGGTGGGCTGTATAATTGCTTAACAATCGAGTGGCATGCATTAGAAAATCATTTGGGGTTTCTTATTAGCAGCTTAGGGCAAAGTTTTTCTTCTGGAGGGCAGGCAGAGTGCTGCATTGTGGCTTCGGAATTCCCAAACTGGAGGGCTTGTGGGCCAGGAGAGTGAGGACGGAAGTCTGAGAACACAAGCTAGGCTTAGGTTTCGGGGCAAGGACATGGCAGGCACACTCTGCAGAGCTGAATTGAGATCTCATGCGTCTGATGTCAGGTCGAGGTTCAGACTTTGACTCAGGTTTGAGTTTCTGTCCATGTTGGCCCCTTCAGGAAGGGGGGGCATTATGAGGCCATGGGGGTTTTCCCACTATTGGAGTTGTGAGATGCTCCAAACCGCAAGGATTCCTTCTGTGGGACAATTAAGATTTGTTGGATGGCTCCAGGACGTCTTATAAGGTATTTTTCCAGAACAGGGTTCTAAGTATGGATGCCTGGGCAGCCAGCCTCACATTCCAATTGTCTCCTAGCAACAAGAAACGTTTGATCTGCTGGCTTGGGGTAGCAACAGAGGGGGCTGAGTTGAAATGGACTTTCCTGAGGATGGTCTTAATGCTGGTTTGAGTCCATGGAGACCTTGGTATGGGGCAGTGGCACCAGGGCCCTGAAGGATTCTCCTAACCAGAGGTTATGACAAAGCTCCAATGAGCAAGTTTTCCATGGGGAGACGAGATTTGTTCTTATTGGTGCCTCAGGAAACCACCATATGCTGGTATTGGAAACGAGGCCTCTGAGGACAGATGCCTGGAAACCAAAGCAATGGATCTGATTAGGGCCTAGGGGCCTGTCCGGTTCAATATTCTTCTTTGGGGACATCTGTTGTCTGAGTGGAGGTAGTTGCTCAGCTGATTTGAGATCACCCCTGTTTGTCCTGGGCGGCCTACACTATTGGGATGGCCTCGGTGACTTTGGAGGTTTTTCCTAATTTGCAAGGTTGTGGCCAATGGAATGGGAAGAATTCCCTTGAAAGGGAAGCACAGTCCTGAGGTGTGGCTCCAGGGACCCAAGTGTGGAGCGTGTGTGGTCCAGGCCTGTGGGGACAGAAGTCTGAAAACACAAACTCAGCTTAGGTTTGGGGATATATGTATGAAGGCTCAATCTACAGACCGTGAGAATTTTCCGGGCTATGAACAAAGGGCGAGTATGTGGCGCTTGCTCAGGGTTTTGTCTCTGGATTTTGTGTCAATGGTGGCCGTGGAATGTCGGGGTGTCCTCAAGGGCCATGGACAATTCTTTCTCTGGTGATTTGGCCTGATCCCAAGTGGTTGGGATCATTCTGTGGATGGGAAGAGTCCTTTCTGTATTTTTTTTTTTTACCTCAAGTGTCCCACCAAAGAGGGATTCCCGAGTAGAGCCCTGAGTAGGGGTGACTAGACATCTCGAACTCTGGTTGAGATTGGGGGACTAGGGGCTTGGCAAGCCCCATATGGGGGCTGTTGTTCCAGTCACTAAGAGGCTTTACATGAGGATAGGGCTCACGCTGAGGGTCACAATGTGTGCTTGTGCACATTGTGGCCCTCAGGGATAGGTGGGGCCTCATAGTCCATGCTGCTTTCTCCTACAATGAACATTGGACAACATGCCAACCACTAGGTTTCTTGCCAAGGCGAGGGAGAAGTTCTGATTCTTGCATCACGTTCACTCCTGAGCAGTGAGTGGAGATAAGGTCTAGGTTCTGAAGGTGAAAACTGAGGTTGGGTAGAGATGATGGCCTAAAGCCATTGTGGGTGTGATATGCTCTGTGTATGGCCAGCTGTCTGGGTGTTGGACTGGAGGTCTGCCCTCAGGCTGTGTCAGACAGGGCTTTAGTGCACAGGCTAGACTGTATAATTGGGGTATGGTCGAGTGGCATGCAGGTTGTTACTCATTTGGCGTTTCTGGTTAGCCCTATAGGGCAACATTTTTCTTCTGGAGGGCAGGCAGAGTGCTGCATTGTGTCTCCAGAATTGCCAAACTGGAGGGGTGTGGCCAGGATTGTGAGGAAGGAAGTCTGAAAACACAAGCTAGCACAAGTTTTGGGGCCAAGAGCATGGCAGGCCCACTCTGCAGAGGCTGAATCGAGATCTCCTGCACGTGAGGTCCGGGCGATTATCAGATGTTGCCTCAAGCTGGAGTTTGTGTCCATGACGGCCCCTTCCTGAAGGGGGTGGGGGCGTCATGAGTCCAGGGAGGTTTCCCTACACTGGGAGTTGTGAGCTGCTCCAAACTTCAAAGTTTCCTTCTTCAGGACAGTCGAGTACTATTGGATGGTTCCAGGATGCCCCATACAGAAAGACTCGAGAGCAGGGCCCTAAGCATGGATGCCGAGAAACGCCAACTCACCTTCCCATTGCCTGGTGGAGACAAGGCACGCTCAATCTGCGGGCTCTTGGGTGAGCTACCCAGAAGGCTGAGTTTAAATGGACTCTGCCGAGGATGACTCATAATGTGGGTTGGTGGCCATGGAGACCTTGGAATGTGGCAGTAGCTAAGGGACTCTGCAGGATTCTCCAACCCGAAGGGCTTGACACAACTCCAACAAGGAAGCTTCCCATGTGGAGATGAGAGGTCTTCTGTCTGGTGCCTCAGGAAAGCCCCGTATGCTGGTCTTCGAACCCAGGCCTCTGAGGAGTGATACCTGGACACCAAAGCAAGAGTTCATAATAGGGCCTAGGGGCCTGTCTGGTTCAATCTTCTGTCTCTGCGGATATCTGTCTGTGTGTCTGCATGGAGGTAGTAGTTGCTCAGCTTGTGTCATAATGCCCCTATTTGTCCAGTGCGGCTTGCGGTAGTGGGATGTCCTTGGGGACCTTGAGGTTTCTACTATTTTGTAGAGTTGTGGCCAATGGAATGTGCAGTTTCTTAGGAGAGAGCAGGCACAGTTCTGTGGTGTGGCTCCAGAGACCCCAGCCTGGAGGCTGTGTGGGCCATGGCTGTGCAGACAGACATCCAAAAACCCTAACTCAGCTCAGGTTTGGGGCCGAGGTTACGGCAGGCCTGATCTACAGTCCATGAGGGGAGCTCCTCTGGATATGAAAGAAGGGTGAGAGGGAGGCAGTCGCTCAGGCTTTTGTCTCTGGATGTTTTGTCCACAATGGCCGTTTAATGTAGGAGTCGTAGAAGTCTCCCTCATGGGTCGTAGAAGTCTCCCTCTCTGGTAGTTTGTCCAGCCCCCAAGAGTTTGGGGTCATTCTGTGGGAAGGGAAGTGTCCTGTTTTCTGCTTCATGTGTCCCCCCAGTAGAGGGATTCTAGAGCATAGCAGTGGGTACTGACAACTGGAATACTCGCCCTCTGGTTAAGCCTGGGGGCCTATGGATATGACAAGCCCCATATGCAGGATCTTGGTCCAGCCACTGAGAGGCGTTACTTTAATACGGGACTCACGCTGCAGGTCACAATGCATGTCTGTGCCCTAGGCGGCCCTCAAGCACTGGCGTGGCCTTTCGGGCAATGCAGGTTTTCCCACATTGAACGTTGGACAACATGCCAACCACAAGGTTTCTGGCCATGGGGAAGGAGGAATTCTAATTTCTGCATCACGTTCACCCCTGGGCAGTGATTGGAGATAAGGTCTAGGTTCTGAAGCCTGAAAACCGAGGTTGGGAAGAATGAAGACCTATAGCCATAGCGGGTCCTATGTGTCCAGGTTGGGGCCAGCTGTCTGGGTGTCGTTTGGGATGTCTTGACCCAGGCTGTGCCAGACAGGGCATTAGTATACAGGGTGGGCTGTATAATTGCTTAACAATCGAGTGGCATGCATTAGAAAATCATTTGGGGTTTCTTATTAGCAGCTTAGGGCAAAGTTTTTCTTCTGGAGGGCAGGCAGAGTGCTGCATTGTGGCTTCGGAATTCCCAAACTGGAGGGCTTGTGGGCCAGGAGAGTGAGGACGGAAGTCTGAGAACACAAGCTAGGCTTAGGTTTCGGGGCAAGGACATGGCAGGCACACTCTGCAGAGCTGAATTGAGATCTCATGCGTCTGATGTCAGGTCGAGGTTCAGACTTTGACTCAGGTTTGAGTTTCTGTCCATGTTGGCCCCTTCAGGAAGGGGGGGCATTATGAGGCCATGGGGGTTTTCCCACTATTGGAGTTGTGAGATGCTCCAAACCGCAAGGATTCCTTCTGTGGGACAATTAAGATTTGTTGGATGGCTCCAGGACGTCTTATAAGGTATTTTTCCAGAACAGGGTTCTAAGTATGGATGCCTGGGCAGCCAGCCTCACATTCCAATTGTCTCCTAGCAACAAGAAACGTTTGATCTGCTGGCTTGGGGTAGCAACAGAGGGGGCTGAGTTGAAATGGACTTTCCTGAGGATGGTCTTAATGCTGGTTTGAGTCCATGGAGACCTTGGTATGGGGCAGTGGCACCAGGGCCCTGAAGGATTCTCCTAACCAGAGGTTATGACAAAGCTCCAATGAGCAAGTTTTCCATGGGGAGACGAGATTTGTTCTTATTGGTGCCTCAGGAAACCACCATATGCTGGTATTGGAAACGAGGCCTCTGAGGACAGATGCCTGGAAACCAAAGCAATGGATCTGATTAGGGCCTAGGGGCCTGTCCGGTTCAATATTCTTCTTTGGGGACATCTGTTGTCTGAGTGGAGGTAGTTGCTCAGCTGATTTGAGATCACCCCTGTTTGTCCTGGGCGGCCTACACTATTGGGATGGCCTCGGTGACTTTGGAGGTTTTTCCTAATTTGCAAGGTTGTGGCCAATGGAATGGGAAGAATTCCCTTGAAAGGGAAGCACAGTCCTGAGGTGTGGCTCCAGGGACCCAAGTGTGGAGCGTGTGTGGTCCAGGCCTGTGGGGACAGAAGTCTGAAAACACAAACTCAGCTTAGGTTTGGGGATATATGTATGAAGGCTCAATCTACAGACCGTGAGAATTTTCCGGGCTATGAACAAAGGGCGAGTATGTGGCGCTTGCTCAGGGTTTTGTCTCTGGATTTTGTGTCAATGGTGGCCGTGGAATGTCGGGGTGTCCTCAAGGGCCATGGACAATTCCTTCTCTGGTGATTTGGCCTGATCCCAAGTGGTTGGGATCATTCTGTGGATGGGAAGAGTCCTTTCTGTATTTTTTTTTTTTACCTCAAGTGTCCCACCAAAGAGGGATTCCCGAGTAGAGCCCTGAGTAGGGGTGACTAGACATCTCGAACTCTGGTTGAGATTGGGGGACTAGGGGCTTGGCAAGCCCCATATGGGGGCTGTTGTTCCAGTCACTAAGAGGCTTTACATGAGGATAGGGCTCACGCTGAGGGTCACAATGTATGTTTGTGCACATTGTGGCCCTCAGGGATAGGTGGGGCCTCAAAGTCCATGCTGCTTTCTCCTACAATGAACATTGGACAACATGCCAACCACTAGGTTTCTTGCCAAGGCGAAGGAGAAGTTCTGATTCTTGCATCACGTTCACTCCTGAGCAGTGAGTGGAGATAAGGTCTAGGTTCTGAAGGTGAAAACTGAGGTTGGGTAGTGATGATGGCCTAAAGCCATTGTGGGTGTGATATGCTCTGTGTATGGCCAGCTGTCTGGGTGTTGGACTGGAGGTCTGCCCTCAGGCTGTGTCAGACAGGGCTTTAGTGCACAGGCTAGACTGTATAATTGGGGTATGGTCGAGTGGCATGCAGGTTGTTACTCATTTGGCGTTTCTGGTTAGCCCTATAGGGCAACATTTTTCTTCTGGAGGGCAGGCAGAGTGCTGCATTGTGTCTCCAGAATTGCCAAACTGGAGGGGTGTGGCCAGGATTGTGAGGAAGGAAGTTTGAAAACACAAGCTAGCACGAATTTTGGGGCCAAGAGCATGGCAGGCCCACTCTGCAGAGGCTGAATCGAGATCTCCTGCACGTGAGGTCCGGGCGATTATCAGATGTTGCCTCAAGGTGGAGTTTGTGTCCATGACGGCCCCTTCCTGAAGGGGGTGGGGGCGTCATGAGTCCAGGGAGGTTTCCCTACGCTGGGAGTTGTGAGATGCTCCATACTTCAAAGTTTCCTTCTTCAGGACAGTCGAGTACTATTGGATGGTTCCAGGATGCCCCATACAGAAAGACTCGAGAGCAGGGCCCTAAGCATGGATGCCGAGAAACGCCAACTCACCCTCCCATTGCCTGGTGGAGACAAGGCACCCTCAATCTGCGGGCTCTTGGGTTAGCTACCCAGAAGCCTGAGTTTAAATGGAATCTGCCGAGGATGAGTCATAATGTGGGTTGGTGGCCATGGAGACCTTGGAATGTGGCAGTAGTTAAGGGACTCTGCAGGATTCTCCAACCCGAAGGGCTTGACACAACTCCAACAAGGAAGCTTCCCATGTGGAGATGAGAGGTCTTCTGTCTGGTGCCTCAGGAATGCCCCGTATGCTGGTCTTCGAACCCAGGCCTCTGAGGAGTGATACCTGGACACCAAAGCAAGAGTTCATAATAGGTCCTAGGGGCCTGTCTGGTTCAATCTTCTGTCTCTGCGGATATCTGTCTGTGTGTCTGCATGGAGGTATTAGTTGCTCAGCTTGTGTCATAATGCCCCTATTTGTCCAGTGCGGCTTGCGGTAGTGGGATGTCCTTGGGGACCTTGAGGTTTCTACTATTTTGTAGAGTTGTGGCCAATGGAATGTGCAGTTTCTTAGGAGAGAGCAGGCACAGTTCTGTGGTGTGGCTCCAGAGACCCCAGCCTGGAGGCTGTGTGGGCCATGGCTGTGCAGACAGACATCCAAAAAACCCTAACTCAGCTCAGGTTTGGGGCCGAGGTTACGGCAGGCCTGATCTACAGTCCATGAGGGGAGCTCCTCTGGATATGAAGGAAGGGTGAGAGGGAGGCAGTCGCTCAGGCTTTTGTCTCTGGATGTTTTGTCCACAATGGCCGTTTAATGTAGGAGTTGCCTCATGGGTCGTAGAAGTCTCCCTCTCTGGTAGTTTGTCCAGCCCCCAAGAGTTTGGGGTCATTCTGTGGGAAGGGAAGTGTCCTGTTTTCTGCTTCATGTGTCCCCCCAGTAGAGGGATTCTAGAGCATAGCAGTGGGTACTGACAACTGGAATACTCGCCCTCTGGTTAAGCCTGGGGGCCTATGGATATGACAAGCCCCATATGCAGGATCTTGGTCCAGCCACTGAGAGGCGTTACTTTAATACGGGACTCACGCTGCAGGTCACAATGCATGTCTGTGCCCTAGGCGGCCCTCAAGCACTGGCGTGGCCTTTCGGGCAATGCAGGTTTTCCCACATTGAACGTTGGACAACATGCCAACCACAAGGTTTCTGGCCATGGGGAAGGAGGAATTCTAATTTCTGCATCACGTTCACCCCTGGGCAGTGATTGGAGATAAGGTCTAGGTTCTGAAGCCTGAAAACCGAGGTTGGGAAGAATGAAGACCTATAGCCATAGCGGGTCCTATGTGTCCAGGTTGGGGCCAGCTGTCTGGGTGTCGTTTGGGATGTCTTGACCCAGGCTGTGCCAGACAGGGCATTAGTATACAGGGTGGGCTGTATAATTGCTTAACAATCGAGTGGCATGCATTAGAAAATCATTTGGGGTTTCTTATTAGCAGCTTAGGGCAAAGTTTTTCTTCTGGAGGGCAGGCAGAGTGCTGCATTGTGGCTTCGGAATTCCCAAACTGGAGGGCTTGTGGGCCAGGAGAGTGAGGACGGAAGTCTGAGAACACAAGCTAGGCTTAGGTTTCGGGGCAAGGACATGGCAGGCACACTCTGCAGAGCTGAATTGAGATCTCATGCGTCTGATGTCAGGTCGAGGTTCAGACTTTGACTCAGGTTTGAGTTTCTGTCCATGTTGGCCCCTTCAGGAAGGGGGGGCATTATGAGGCCATGGGGGTTTTCCCACTATTGGAGTTGTGAGATGCTCCAAACCGCAAGGATTCCTTCTGTGGGACAATTAAGATTTGTTGGATGGCTCCAGGACGTCTTATAAGGTATTTTTCCAGAACAGGGTTCTAAGTATGGATGCCTGGGCAGCCAGCCTCACATTCCAATTGTCTCCTAGCAACAAGAAACGTTTGATCTGCTGGCTTGGGGTAGCAACAGAGGGGGCTGAGTTGAAATGGACTTTCCTGAGGATGGTCTTAATGCTGGTTTGAGTCCATGGAGACCTTGGTATGGGGCAGTGGCACCAGGGCCCTGAAGGATTCTCCTAACCAGAGGTTATGACAAAGCTCCAATGAGCAAGTTTTCCATGGGGAGACGAGATTTGTTCTTATTGGTGCCTCAGGAAACCACCATATGCTGGTATTGGAAACGAGGCCTCTGAGGACAGATGCCTGGAAACCAAAGCAATGGATCTGATTAGGGCCTAGGGGCCTGTCCGGTTCAATATTCTTCTTTGGGGACATCTGTTGTCTGAGTGGAGGTAGTTGCTCAGCTGATTTGAGATCACCCCTGTTTGTCCTGGGCGGCCTACACTATTGGGATGGCCTCGGTGACTTTGGAGGTTTTTCCTAATTTGCAAGGTTGTGGCCAATGGAATGGGAAGAATTCCCTTGAAAGGGAAGCACAGTCCTGAGGTGTGGCTCCAGGGACCCAAGTGTGGAGCGTGTGTGGTCCAGGCCTGTGGGGACAGAAGTCTGAAAACACAAACTCAGCTTAGGTTTGGGGATATATGTATGAAGGCTCAATCTACAGACCGTGAGAATTTTCCGGGCTATGAACAAAGGGCGAGTATGTGGCGCTTGCTCAGGGTTTTGTCTCTGGATTTTGTGTCAATGGTGGCCGTGGAATGTCGGGGTGTCTTCAAGGGCCATGGACAATTCTTTCTCTGGTGATTTGGCCTGATCCCAAGTGGTTGGGATCATTCTGTGGATGGGAAGAGTCCTTTCTGTATTTTTTTTTTTTACCTCAAGTGTCCCACCAAAGAGGGATTCCCGAGTAGAGCCCTGAGTAGGGGTGACTAGACATCTCGAACTCTGGTTGAGATTGGGGGACTAGGGGCTTGGCAAGCCCCATATGGGGGCTGTTGTTCCAGTCACTAAGAGGCTTTACATGAGGATAGGGCTCACGCTGAGGGTCACAATGTATGTTTGTGCACATTGTGGCCCTCAGGGATAGGTGGGGCCTCAAAGTCCATGCTGCTTTCTCCTACAATGAACATTGGACAACATGCCAACCACTAGGTTTCTTGCCAAGGCGAAGGAGAAGTTCTGATTCTTGCATCACGTTCACTCCTGAGCAGTGAGTGGAGATAAGGTCTAGGTTCTGAAGGTGAAAACTGAGGTTGGGTAGTGATGATGGCCTAAAGCCATTGTGGGTGTGATATGCTCTGTGTATGGCCAGCTGTCTGGGTGTTGGACTGGAGGTCTGCCCTCAGGCTGTGTCAGACAGGGCTTTAGTGCACAGGCTAGACTGTATAATTGGGGTATGGTCGAGTGGCATGCAGGTTGTTACTCATTTGGCGTTTCTGGTTAGCCCTATAGGGCAACATTTTTCTTCTGGAGGGCAGGCAGAGTGCTGCATTGTGTCTCCAGAATTGCCAAACTGGAGGGGTGTGGCCAGGATTGTGAGGAAGGAAGTTTGAAAACACAAGCTAGCACGAATTTTGGGGCCAAGAGCATGGCAGGCCCACTCTGCAGAGGCTGAATCGAGATCTCCTGCACGTGAGGTCCGGGCGATTATCAGATGTTGCCTCAAGCTGGAGTTTGTGTCCATGACGGCCCCTTCCTGAAGGGGGTGGGGGCGTCATGAGTCCAGGGAGGTTTCCCTACGCTGGGAGTTGTGAGCTGCTCCAAACTTCAAAGTTTCCTTCTTCAGGACAGTCGAGTACTATTGGATGGTTCCAGGATGCCCCATACAGAAAGACTCGAGAGCAGGGCCCTAAGCATGGATGCCGAGAAACGCCAACTCACCTTCCCATTGCCTGGTGGAGACAAGGCACGCTCAATCTGCGGGCTCTTGGGTGAGCTACCCAGAAGGCTGAGTTTAAATGGACTCTGCCGAGGATGACTCATAATGTGGGTTGGTGGCCATGGAGACCTTGGAATGTGGCAGTAGCTAAGGGACTCTGCAGGATTCTCCAACCCGAAGGGCTTGACACAACTCCAACAAGGAAGCTTCCCATGTGGAGATGAGAGGTCTTCTGTCTGGTGCCTCAGGAAAGCCCCGTATGCTGGTCTTCGAACCCAGGCCTCTGAGGAGTGATACCTGGACACCAAAGCAAGAGTTCATAATAGGGCCTAGGGGCCTGTCTGGTTCAATCTTCTGTCTCTGCGGATATCTGTCTGTGTGTCTGCATGGAGGTAGTAGTTGCTCAGCTTGTGTCATAATGCCCCTATTTGTCCAGTGCGGCTTGCGGTAGTGGGATGTCCTTGGGGACCTTGAGGTTTCTACTATTTTGTAGAGTTGTGGCCAATGGAATGTGCAGTTTCTTAGGAGAGAGCAGGCACAGTTCTGTGGTGTGGCTCCAGAGACCCCAGCCTGGAGGCTGTGTGGGCCATGGCTGTGCAGACAGACATCCAAAAACCCTAACTCAGCTCAGGTTTGGGGCCGAGGTTACGGCAGGCCTGATCTACAGTCCATGAGGGGAGCTCCTCTGGATATGAAAGAAGGGTGAGAGGGAGGCAGTCGCTCAGGCTTTTGTCTCTGGATGTTTTGTCCACAATGGCCGTTTAATGTAGGAGTCGTAGAAGTCTCCCTCATGGGTCGTAGAAGTCTCCCTCTCTGGTAGTTTGTCCAGCCCCCAAGAGTTTGGGGTCATTCTGTGGGAAGGGAAGTGTCCTGTTTTCTGCTTCATGTGTCCCCCCAGTAGAGGGATTCTAGAGCATAGCAGTGGGTACTGACAACTGGAATACTCGCCCTCTGGTTAAGCCTGGGGGCCTATGGATATGACAAGCCCCATATGCAGGATCTTGGTCCAGCCACTGAGAGGCGTTACTTTAATACGGGACTCACGCTGCAGGTCACAATGCATGTCTGTGCCCTAGGCGGCCCTCAAGCACTGGCGTGGCCTTTCGGGCAATGCAGGTTTTCCCACATTGAACGTTGGACAACATGCCAACCACAAGGTTTCTGGCCATGGGGAAGGAGGAATTCTAATTTCTGCATCACGTTCACCCCTGGGCAGTGATTGGAGATAAGGTCTAGGTTCTGAAGCCTGAAAACCGAGGTTGGGAAGAATGAAGACCTATAGCCATAGCGGGTCCTATGTGTCCAGGTTGGGGCCAGCTGTCTGGGTGTCGTTTGGGATGTCTTGACCCAGGCTGTGCCAGACAGGGCATTAGTATACAGGGTGGGCTGTATAATTGCTTAACAATCGAGTGGCATGCATTAGAAAATCATTTGGGGTTTCTTATTAGCAGCTTAGGGCAAAGTTTTTCTTCTGGAGGGCAGGCAGAGTGCTGCATTGTGGCTTCGGAATTCCCAAACTGGAGGGCTTGTGGGCCAGGAGAGTGAGGACGGAAGTCTGAGAACACAAGCTAGGCTTAGGTTTCGGGGCAAGGACATGGCAGGCACACTCTGCAGAGCTGAATTGAGATCTCATGCGTCTGATGTCAGGTCGAGGTTCAGACTTTGACTCAGGTTTGAGTTTCTGTCCATGTTGGCCCCTTCAGGAAGGGGGGGCATTATGAGGCCATGGGGGTTTTCCCACTATTGGAGTTGTGAGATGCTCCAAACCGCAAGGATTCCTTCTGTGGGACAATTAAGATTTGTTGGATGGCTCCAGGACGTCTTATAAGGTATTTTTCCAGAACAGGGTTCTAAGTATGGATGCCTGGGCAGCCAGCCTCACATTCCAATTGTCTCCTAGCAACAAGAAACGTTTGATCTGCTGGCTTGGGGTAGCAACAGAGGGGGCTGAGTTGAAATGGACTTTCCTGAGGATGGTCTTAATGCTGGTTTGAGTCCATGGAGACCTTGGTATGGGGCAGTGGCACCAGGGCCCTGAAGGATTCTCCTAACCAGAGGTTATGACAAAGCTCCAATGAGCAAGTTTTCCATGGGGAGACGAGATTTGTTCTTATTGGTGCCTCAGGAAACCACCATATGCTGGTATTGGAAACGAGGCCTCTGAGGACAGATGCCTGGAAACCAAAGCAATGGATCTGATTAGGGCCTAGGGGCCTGTCCGGTTCAATATTCTTCTTTGGGGACATCTGTTGTCTGAGTGGAGGTAGTTGCTCAGCTGATTTGAGATCACCCCTGTTTGTCCTGGGCGGCCTACACTATTGGGATGGCCTCGGTGACTTTGGAGGTTTTTCCTAATTTGCAAGGTTGTGGCCAATGGAATGGGAAGAATTCCCTTGAAAGGGAAGCACAGTCCTGAGGTGTGGCTCCAGGGACCCAAGTGTGGAGCGTGTGTGGTCCAGGCCTGTGGGGACAGAAGTCTGAAAACACAAACTCAGCTTAGGTTTGGGGATATATGTATGAAGGCTCAATCTACAGACCGTGAGAATTTTCCGGGCTATGAACAAAGGGCGAGTATGTGGCGCTTGCTCAGGGTTTTGTCTCTGGATTTTGTGTCAATGGTGGCCGTGGAATGTCGGGGTGTCTTCAAGGGCCATGGACAATTCTTTCTCTGGTGATTTGGCCTGATCCCAAGTGGTTGGGATCATTCTGTGGATGGGAAGAGTCCTTTCTGTATTTTTTTTTTTTACCTCAAGTGTCCCACCAAAGAGGGATTCCCGAGTAGAGCCCTGAGTAGGGGTGACTAGACATCTCGAACTCTGGTTGAGATTGGGGGACTAGGGGCTTGGCAAGCCCCATATGGGGGCTGTTGTTCCAGTCACTAAGAGGCTTTACATGAGGATAGGGCTCACGCTGAGGGTCACAATGTGTGCTTGTGCACATTGTGGCCCTCAGGGATAGGTGGGGCCTCATAGTCCATGCTGCTTTCTCCTACAATGAACATTGGACAACATGCCAACCACTAGGTTTCTTGCCAAGGCGAGGGAGAAGTTCTGATTCTTGCATCACGTTCACTCCTGAGCAGTGAGTGGAGATAAGGTCTAGGTTCTGAAGGTGAAAACTGAGGTTGGGTAGAGATGATGGCCTAAAGCCATTGTGGGTGTGATATGCTCTGTGTATGGCCAGCTGTCTGGGTGTTGGACTGGAGGTCTGCCCTCAGGCTGTGTCAGACAGGGCTTTAGTGCACAGGCTAGACTGTATAATTGGGGTATGGTCGAGTGGCATGCAGGTTGTTACTCATTTGGCGTTTCTGGTTAGCCCTATAGGGCAACATTTTTCTTCTGGAGGGCAGGCAGAGTGCTGCATTGTGTCTCCAGAATTGCCAAACTGGAGGGGTGTGGCCAGGATTGTGAGGAAGGAAGTCTGAAAACACAAGCTAGCACAAGTTTTGGGGCCAAGAGCATGGCAGGCCCACTCTGCAGAGGCTGAATCGAGATCTCCTGCACGTGAGGTCCGGGCGATTATCAGATGTTGCCTCAAGCTGGAGTTTGTGTCCATGACGGCCCCTTCCTGAAGGGGGTGGGGGCGTCATGAGTCCAGGGAGGTTTCCCTACACTGGGAGTTGTGAGCTGCTCCAAACTTCAAAGTTTCCTTCTTCAGGACAGTCGAGTACTATTGGATGGTTCCAGGATGCCCCATACAGAAAGACTCGAGAGCAGGGCCCTAAGCATGGATGCCGAGAAACGCCAACTCACCTTCCCATTGCCTGGTGGAGACAAGGCACGCTCAATCTGCGGGCTCTTGGGTGAGCTACCCAGAAGGCTGAGTTTAAATGGACTCTGCCGAGGATGACTCATAATGTGGGTTGGTGGCCATGGAGACCTTGGAATGTGGCAGTAGCTAAGGGACTCTGCAGGATTCTCCAACCCGAAGGGCTTGACACAACTCCAACAAGGAAGCTTCCCATGTGGAGATGAGAGGTCTTCTGTCTGGTGCCTCAGGAAAGCCCCGTATGCTGGTCTTCGAACCCAGGCCTCTGAGGAGTGATACCTGGACACCAAAGCAAGAGTTCATAATAGGGCCTAGGGGCCTGTCTGGTTCAATCTTCTGTCTCTGCGGATATCTGTCTGTGTGTCTGCATGGAGGTAGTAGTTGCTCAGCTTGTGTCATAATGCCCCTATTTGTCCAGTGCGGCTTGCGGTAGTGGGATGTCCTTGGGGACCTTGAGGTTTCTACTATTTTGTAGAGTTGTGGCCAATGGAATGTGCAGTTTCTTAGGAGAGAGCAGGCACAGTTCTGTGGTGTGGCTCCAGAGACCCCAGCCTGGAGGCTGTGTGGGCCATGGCTGTGCAGACAGACATCCAAAAACCCTAACTCAGCTCAGGTTTGGGGCCGAGGTTACGGCAGGCCTGATCTACAGTCCATGAGGGGAGCTCCTCTGGATATGAAAGAAGGGTGAGAGGGAGGCAGTCGCTCAGGCTTTTGTCTCTGGATGTTTTGTCCACAATGGCCGTTTAATGTAGGAGTCGTAGAAGTCTCCCTCATGGGTCGTAGAAGTCTCCCTCTCTGGTAGTTTGTCCAGCCCCCAAGAGTTTGGGGTCATTCTGTGGGAAGGGAAGTGTCCTGTTTTCTGCTTCATGTGTCCCCCCAGTAGAGGGATTCTAGAGCATAGCAGTGGGTACTGACAACTGGAATACTCGCCCTCTGGTTAAGCCTGGGGGCCTATGGATATGACAAGCCCCATATGCAGGATCTTGGTCCAGCCACTGAGAGGCGTTACTTTAATACGGGACTCACGCTGCAGGTCACAATGCATGTCTGTGCCCTAGGCGGCCCTCAAGCACTGGCGTGGCCTTTCGGGCAATGCAGGTTTTCCCACATTGAACGTTGGACAACATGCCAACCACAAGGTTTCTGGCCATGGGGAAGGAGGAATTCTAATTTCTGCATCACGTTCACCCCTGGGCAGTGATTGGAGATAAGGTCTAGGTTCTGAAGCCTGAAAACCGAGGTTGGGAAGAATGAAGACCTATAGCCATAGCGGGTCCTATGTGTCCAGGTTGGGGCCAGCTGTCTGGGTGTCGTTTGGGATGTCTTGACCCAGGCTGTGCCAGACAGGGCATTAGTATACAGGGTGGGCTGTATAATTGCTTAACAATCGAGTGGCATGCATTAGAAAATCATTTGGGGTTTCTTATTAGCAGCTTAGGGCAAAGTTTTTCTTCTGGAGGGCAGGCAGAGTGCTGCATTGTGGCTTCGGAATTCCCAAACTGGAGGGCTTGTGGGCCAGGAGAGTGAGGACGGAAGTCTGAGAACACAAGCTAGGCTTAGGTTTCGGGGCAAGGACATGGCAGGCACACTCTGCAGAGCTGAATTGAGATCTCATGCGTCTGATGTCAGGTCGAGGTTCAGACTTTGACTCAGGTTTGAGTTTCTGTCCATGTTGGCCCCTTCAGGAAGGGGGGGCATTATGAGGCCATGGGGGTTTTCCCACTATTGGAGTTGTGAGATGCTCCAAACCGCAAGGATTCCTTCTGTGGGACAATTAAGATTTGTTGGATGGCTCCAGGACGTCTTATAAGGTATTTTTCCAGAACAGGGTTCTAAGTATGGATGCCTGGGCAGCCAGCCTCACATTCCAATTGTCTCCTAGCAACAAGAAACGTTTGATCTGCTGGCTTGGGGTAGCAACAGAGGGGGCTGAGTTGAAATGGACTTTCCTGAGGATGGTCTTAATGCTGGTTTGAGTCCATGGAGACCTTGGTATGGGGCAGTGGCACCAGGGCCCTGAAGGATTCTCCTAACCAGAGGTTATGACAAAGCTCCAATGAGCAAGTTTTCCATGGGGAGACGAGATTTGTTCTTATTGGTGCCTCAGGAAACCACCATATGCTGGTATTGGAAACGAGGCCTCTGAGGACAGATGCCTGGAAACCAAAGCAATGGATCTGATTAGGGCCTAGGGGCCTGTCCGGTTCAATATTCTTCTTTGGGGACATCTGTTGTCTGAGTGGAGGTAGTTGCTCAGCTGATTTGAGATCACCCCTGTTTGTCCTGGGCGGCCTACACTATTGGGATGGCCTCGGTGACTTTGGAGGTTTTTCCTAATTTGCAAGGTTGTGGCCAATGGAATGGGAAGAATTCCCTTGAAAGGGAAGCACAGTCCTGAGGTGTGGCTCCAGGGACCCAAGTGTGGAGCGTGTGTGGTCCAGGCCTGTGGGGACAGAAGTCTGAAAACACAAACTCAGCTTAGGTTTGGGGATATATGTATGAAGGCTCAATCTACAGACCGTGAGAATTTTCCGGGCTATGAACAAAGGGCGAGTATGTGGCGCTTGCTCAGGGTTTTGTCTCTGGATTTTGTGTCAATGGTGGCCGTGGAATGTCGGGGTGTCCTCAAGGGCCATGGACAATTCCTTCTCTGGTGATTTGGCCTGATCCCAAGTGGTTGGGATCATTCTGTGGATGGGAAGAGTCCTTTCTGTATTTTTTTTTTTTACCTCAAGTGTCCCACCAAAGAGGGATTCCCGAGTAGAGCCCTGAGTAGGGGTGACTAGACATCTCGAACTCTGGTTGAGATTGGGGGACTAGGGGCTTGGCAAGCCCCATATGGGGGCTGTTGTTCCAGTCACTAAGAGGCTTTACATGAGGATAGGGCTCACGCTGAGGGTCACAATGTATGTTTGTGCACATTGTGGCCCTCAGGGATAGGTGGGGCCTCAAAGTCCATGCTGCTTTCTCCTACAATGAACATTGGACAACATGCCAACCACTAGGTTTCTTGCCAAGGCGAAGGAGAAGTTCTGATTCTTGCATCACGTTCACTCCTGAGCAGTGAGTGGAGATAAGGTCTAGGTTCTGAAGGTGAAAACTGAGGTTGGGTAGAGATGATGGCCTAAAGCCATTGTGGGTGTGATATGCTCTGTGTATGGCCAGCTGTCTGGGTGTTGGACTGGAGGTCTGCCCTCAGGCTGTGTCAGACAGGGCTTTAGTGCACAGGCTAGACTGTATAATTGGGGTATGGTCGAGTGGCATGCAGGTTGTTACTCATTTGGCGTTTCTGGTTAGCCCTATAGGGCAACATTTTTCTTCTGGAGGGCAGGCAGAGTGCTGCATTGTGTCTCCAGAATTGCCAAACTGGAGGGGTGTGGCCAGGATTGTGAGGAAGGAAGTTTGAAAACACAAGCTAGCACGAATTTTGGGGCCAAGAGCATGGCAGGCCCACTCTGCAGAGGCTGAATCGAGATCTCCTGCACGTGAGGTCCGGGCGATTATCAGATGTTGCCTCAAGGTGGAGTTTGTGTCCATGACGGCCCCTTCCTGAAGGGGGTGTGGGCGTCATGAGTCCAGGGAGGTTTCCCTACGCTGGGAGTTGTGAGATGCTCCATACTTCAAAGTTTCCTTCTTCAGGACAGTCGAGTACTATTGGATGGTTCCAGGATGCCCCATACAGAAAGACTCGAGAGCAGGGCCCTAATCATGGATGCCGAGAAACGCCAACTCACCCTCCCATTGCCTGGTGGAGACAAGGCACCCTCAATCTGCGGGCTCTTGGGTTAGCTACCCAGAAGCCTGAGTTTAAATGGAATCTGCCGAGGATGAGTCATAATGTGGGTTGGTGGCCATGGAGACCTTGGAATGTGGCAGTAGTTAAGGGACTCTGCAGGATTCTCCAACCCGAAGGGCTTGACACAACTCCAACAAGGAAGCTTCCCATGTGGAGATGAGAGGTCTTCTGTCTGGTGCCTCAGGAATGCCCCGTATGCTGGTCTTCGAACCCAGGCCTCTGAGGAGTGATACCTGGACACCAAAGCAAGAGTTCATAATAGGTCCTAGGGGCCTGTCTGGTTCAATCTTCTGTCTCTGCGGATATCTGTCTGTGTGTCTGCATGGAGGTATTAGTTGCTCAGCTTGTGTCATAATGCCCCTATTTGTCCAGTGCGGCTTGCGGTAGTGGGATGTCCTTGGGGACCTTGAGGTTTCTACTATTTTGTAGAGTTGTGGCCAATGGAATGTGCAGTTTCTTAGGAGAGGGCAGGCACAGTTCTGTGGTGTGGCTCCAGAGACCCCAGCCTGGAGGCTGTGTGGGCCATGGCTGTGCAGACAGACATCCAAAAAACCCTAACTCAGCTCAGGTTTGGGGCCGAGGTTACGGCAGGCCTGATCTACAGTCCATGAGGGGAGCTCCTCTGGATATGAAGGAAGGGTGAGAGGGAGGCAGTCGCTCAGGCTTTTGTCTCTGGATGTTTTGTCCACAATGGCCGTTTAATGTAGGAGTTGCCTCATGGGTCGTAGAAGTCTCCCTCTCTGGTAGTTTGTCCAGCCCCCAAGAGTTTGGGGTCATTCTGTGGGAAGGGAAGTGTCCTGTTTTCTGCTTCATGTGTCCCCCCAGTAGAGGGATTCTAGAGCATAGCAGTGGGTACTGACAACTGGAATACTCGCCCTCTGGTTAAGCCTGGGGGCCTATGGATATGACAAGCCCCATATGCAGGATCTTGGTCCAGCCACTGAGAGGCGTTACTTTAATACGGGACTCACGCTGCAGGTCACAATGCATGTCTGTGCCCTAGGCGGCCCTCAAGCACTGGCGTGGCCTTTCGGACAATGCAGGTTTTCCCACATTGAACGTTGGACAACATGCCAACCACAAGGTTTCTGGCCATGGGGAAGGAGGAATTCTAATTTCTGCATCACGTTCACCCCTGGGCAGTGATTGGAGATAAGGTCTAGGTTCTGAAGCCTGAAAACCGAGGTTGGGAAGAATGACGACCTACAGCCATAGCGGGTCCTATGTGTCCAGGTTGGGGCCAGCTGTCTGGGTGTCGTTTGGGATGTCTTGACCCAGGCTGTGCCAGACAGGGCATTAGTATACAGGGTGGGCTGTATAATTGCTTTACAATCGAGTGGCATGCATTAGAAAATCATTTGGGGTTTCTTATTAGCAGCATAGGGCAAAGTTTTTCTTCTGGAGGGCAGGCAGAGCTCTGCATTGTGGCTTCGGAATTCCCAAACTGGAGGGCTTGTGGGCCAGGAGAGTGAGGACGGAAGTCTGAGAACACAAGCTAGGCTTAGGTTTCGGGGCAAGGACATGGAAGGCACACTCTGCAGAGCTGAATTGAGATCTCATGCGTCTGAAGTCAGGTCGAGGTTCAGACTTTGACTCAGGTTTGAGTTTCTGTCCATCTTCGGCCCTTCAGGAAGGGGGGGGCATTATGAGGCCATGGGGGTTTTCCCACTATTGGAGTTGTGAGATGCTCCAAACCGCAAGGATTCCTTCTGTGGGACAATTAAGATTTGTTGGATGGCTCCAGGACGTCTTATAAGGTATTTTTCCAGAACAGGGTTCTAAGTATGGATGCCTGGGCAGCCAGCCTCACATTCCAATTGTCTCCTAGCAACAAGAAACGTTTGATCTGCTGGCTTGGGGTAGCAACAGAGGGGGCTGAGTTGAAATGGACTTTCCTGAGGATGGTCTTAATGCTGGTTTGAGTCCATGGAGACCTTGGTATGGGGCAGTGGCACCAGGGCCCTGAGGGATTCTCCTAACCAGAGGTTATGACAAAGCTCCAATGAGCAAGTTTTCCATGGGGAGACGAGATTTGTTCTTATTGGTGCCTCAGGAAACCACCATATGCTGGTATTGGAAACGAGGCCTCTGAGGACAGATGCCTGGAAACCAAAGCAATGGATCTGATTAGGGCCTAGGAGCCTGTCCGGTTCAATATTCTTCTTTGGGGACATCTGTTGTCTGAGTGGAGGTAGTTGGTCAGCTGATTTGAGATCACCCCTGTTTGTCCTGGGCGGCCTACACTATTGGGATGGCCTCGGTGACTTTGGAGGTTTTTCCTAATTTGCAAGGTTGTGGCCAATGGAATGGGAAGAATTCCCTTGAAAGGGAAGCACAGTCCTGAGGTGTGGCTCCAGGGACCCAAGTGTGGAGCGTGTGTGGTCCAGGCCTGTGGGGACAGAAGTCTGAAAACACAAACTCAGCTTAGGTTAGGGGATGTATGTATGAAGGCTCGATCTACAGACCGTGAGATTTTTCCGGGCTATGAACAAAGGGCGAGTATGTGGCGCTTGCTCAGGGTTTTGTCTCTGGATTTTGTGTCAATGGTGGCCGTGGAATGTCGGGGTGTCCTCAAGGGCCATGGACAATTCTTTCTCTGGTGATTTGGCCTGATCCCAAGTGGTTGGGATCATTCTGTGGATGGGAAGAGTCCTTTCTGTATTTTTTTTTTTTTACCTCAAGTGTTCCACCAAAGAGGGATTCCCGAGTAGAGCCCTGAGTAGGGGTGACTAGACATCTCGAACTCTGGTTGAGATTGGGGGACTAGGGGCTTGGCAAGCCCCATATGGGGGCTGTTGTTCCAGTCACTAAGAGGCTTTACATGAGGATAGGGCTCACGCTGAGAGTCTCAATGTGTGTTTGTGCACATTGTGGCCCTCAGGGATAGGTGGGCCTCATAGTCCATGCTGCTTTCTCCTACAATGAACATTGGACAACATGCCAACCACTAGGTTTCTTGCCAAGGCGAAGGAGAAGTTCTGATTCTTGCATCACGTTCACTCCTGAGCAGTGAGTGGAGATAAGGTCTAGGTTCTGAAGGTGAAAACTGAGGTTGGGTAGAGATGATGGCCTAAAGCCATTGTGGGTGTTATATGCTCTGTGTATGGACAGCTGTCTGGGTGTTGGACTGGAGGTCTGCCCTCAGGCTGTGTCAGACAGGGCTTTAGTGCACAGGCTAGACTGTATAATTGGGGTATGGTCGAGTGGCATGCAGGTTGTTACTAATTTGGCGTTTCTGGTTAGCCCTATAGGGCAACATTTTTCTTCTGGAGGGCAGGCAGAGTGCTGCATTGTGTCTCCAGAATTGCCAAACTGGAGGGGTGTGGCCAGGATTGTGAGGAAGGAAGTCTGAAAACACAAGCTAGCACAAGTTTTGGGGCCAAGAGCATGGCAGGCCCACTCTGCAGAGGCTGAATCGAGATCTCCTGCACGTGAGGTCCGGGCGATTATCAGATGTTGCCTCAAGCTGGAGTTTGTGTCCATGACGGCCCCTTCCTGAAGGGGGTGGGGGCGTCATGAATCCAGGGAGGTTTCCCTACGCTGGGAGTTGTGAGCTGCTCCAAACTTCAAAGTTTCCTTCTTCAGGACAGTCGAGTACTATTGGATGGTTCCAGGATGCCCCATACAGAAAGACTCGAGAGCAGGGCCCTAAGCATGGATGCCGAGAAACGCCAACTCACCTTCCCATTGCCTGGTGGTGACAAGGCACGCTCAATCTGCGGGCTCTTGGGTGAGCTACCCAGAAGCCTGAGTTTAAATGGACTCTGCCGAGGATGAGTCATAATGTGGGTTGGTGGCCATGGAGACCTTGGAATGTGGCAGTAGCTAAGGGACTCTGCAGGATTCTCCAACCCGAAGGGCTTGACACAACTTCAACAAGGAAGCTTCCCATGTGGAGATGAGAGGTCTTCTGTCTGGTGCCTCAGGAAAGCCCCGTATGCTGGTCTTCGAACCCAGGCCTCTGAGGAGTGATACCTGGACACCAAAGCAAGAGTTCATAATAGGGCCTAGGGGCCTGTCTGGTTCAATCTTCTGTCTCTGCGGATATCTGTCTGTGTGTCTGCATGGAGGTAGTAGTTGCTCAGCTTGTGTCATAATGTCCCTATGTGTCCAAGGCGGCTTGCGGTAGTGGGATGTCCTTGGGGACCTTGAGGTTT
>NW_028134180.1:0-59000 GCF_964662115.1 Mustela nivalis | reverse complement strand
GACGAATCTTCCCCCTGAGGGTTTGGCCTGATTCCCAATTGCTTTTCGTCAATCTGTGGGATGGAAGGACTCATTTCAGTTTTGTTACCTCAGGTGTCCTACCAAAAGAAGAATTCCAAAGCAAAGCCGTGGGGAAGACTGAAGTGACAACCTGAACTATGGTTAAAAATTGGGGCCTATGGGCATGGCAAGCCCAATATGCTATCTCTTCATCCAGCCACTGAGTGGCCTTACTTGAGGACTGGGCTCAGCCTGAGGGTCACAATGTGTGTTTGTGACCAATGTGGCCCGCGAGCATGGGCGGGGCCTCATGGTCCACACTGGTTTCAACTACACTGAACGATGGACAACATGCCAACCACAAGGTTTCTTGCCATGGGGAAGGTGTTCTTATTTCTGCATCACCTTCAACCCTGGGCAGTGATTGGAGATAAGGTCTAGGTTCTGAAACCTGTAAACTGAGGTTGGGAAGAGATGACGACCTAAGGCCATGGCGGCTCGATGTGCTCAGTGTGCGGGCAGCTGTCTGGGAGGGGCCAGGGGGTCCAGGCTCAGGCTGTGTCAAAAAGGGCATTAGTGCCCTGGTCAGCCTATGTATTTGGGGTACAGCCAAGGTCGGTGCAGGTTGATCCTCATTTGGGGTTACTGGGTAGCCCCAGAGGACAATGATTTTTTTCTGGAGGGCCGACAGAGTGCTGCATTGTTGTTCTGGATTGCCAAACTGGAAAGCTTGTGGGCCAGTAGTCTGACGACAAAAGTCTGAGAACACAAGCAAGGTTTAGGTTTCTGGGTCAGGCCATGGCAGGCACAATCTACAGACCTGAATCGAGATCTCGTGCATCCGAAGTCAGGGCGAGGATCAGACGATCGCTCAGGTTGGAGTTTCTGTCCCTATTGGGCCCTTCATCAATGGGGGGGGGGGCATCACGAGGCCACGGGGGTTTTCCCACGATGGGAGTTGTGAGAAGCTCCAAACTGAAGAGAGTCTTCTGCAGGACAATTGAGACCTGTTGTTTGGCTCCAGGCCAATGATTCTGAGCAGGGTTCTAAGGATGGATGGCTGGGTAGCCCTCCTCGCATTCCAATTGTCTCCTAGCAACAAGACAGGTTAGATCTCCTGGATCTGTGGGGAGCAACCGAGGACGCTGAGTTGAAATGGACACCCCTGGGGATGGGTCCTAACGTGCTTTTGTGTCTATGGAGACCTTGGAATTAAGCGGTGGCCTTGGGGCCCTGAAGGGTTCTCCTAAATAGAGGCTTTGACACAGCTCCAACGTGCAAGTTTCCCATGTGTAGATGAGATGTTTTCTGATGGGTGAGTCAAGAAACAGCTAGATTCTGCTTTGGGAAATCCAGGCCTCTGAGGAGAGATGCCTGGAAACCAAAGCAATGGATCTGATTAGTGCCTAGGGGCCTGTTCTTTCCTTTTTACCTATGGGGACATCTGCTATGGGTCTGAGTGGAGGTAGGTGCTCAGTTGGGCTCAGATTGCCCATGTTTTTCCCGGGAAGCCACCATTATTGAGATGGATCAGGGACTTTGGAGGTTTATTCTAAAGAAGGCTTGTGGCCATTGGAATGGGCACACACAATTCCCTTGGAGAGGGCCAGTAATGTCCTCAGGTTTGGCTCCAGGGGCCTGAGCCTGTAGGTTGTGTAGGCCAGGGCTGTTTGGACAGTTGTCTGAAAACACAAACTCGGCTTATGTTTCAGGTCATAGGTATGGCAGGACTGATCTACAGAAGATGAGGAGAACTCTTCGGGATTTGAAAGAAGGGCGACTGTGAGGCTCCTGTTCAAGTTTTTGTCTCTGGATATCGTGTCACTCATGCTCGTGGAATTTCTGGGTGACTTCATGGGAAATGGACGAGTCTTACTCTCAGGTGTTTTGGCCCCGTCCAAAGAGTTTGGTGTCATTCTGTGGGCTGGAAGAAGTCCTTTTTTTTTGTTGCTGTTGTTGTTGTTTTCTTTTTTAACTTCAGGTTTCCCACCAAATGAGGGATTCCAGAGTATGTATGCCCTCATCGCACTCAAGAATGGGCGAGGCCTCAGAGTGAATGCTGGTTTCTCCTACACTGAATGTTGGACAACGTGCCAACCACAAGGGTTCCTGCCATGGGTAAGGAGGATTTCTGATTTCTGCATCACACTCACACCTGGGCAGTGACTGGAGATAAGGTCTCGGTTCTGAAGCCTGAAAACTGAGGTAGGGAAGAGATGATGACCTAAGGCCATGGCGGGTTTTATGTGCTCAGTGTGCGGTCAGCTTTCTGGGTGTTGGTCAGGAGGTCCGGGCTCAGGTTGTGTTCGACAGTGCATTAGTGCCCAGGTTAGACTATATAATTTGGGTAAAGTCGAGTGCTGTGTAGGTTTACCCTCATTTAAGGTGCCTGGGCAGCTCATGAGGCAATAATTTTTTTTCTAGAGGGCAGGCAGAGTGCTGCATTGTGGGTCCGGAATTGCCAAACTTGAGGGCTTCGGGGCCAGGAGTGTGAGGACGGAAGTCTGAGAAGACAAGCTAGACTTGTGTTACAGGGCGAGGGCACGGCAGTTACCCCCTGCAGATCTGAACCAATATCTCATGCATCTGAAGTAGGGCGAGGATCAGACGTTGGCTCTGGTTGGAGTTTCTGTGTATGACGGCCGCTTCATGAAGGAAGCGGAATCTCGAGGCCATTGAGGTTTTCCCACGTTGGGAGTTGTGGGATGCCCCCTAAAAGGATTCCTTCTGCGGGACAATTGAGACCTGTTGGACAGCTCCAGGACATCCCATATGGAATGACTCCAGAGCACCGTTCGCGGATGGATGCCTGGGAAGCCCGCCTCGCATTCCAATTGTCTCCTAGCAACAAGACAGTTTAGATCTGATGGCTCTGCCGGAGTGCCGGGGTGTCTGAGTTGAAATGGACTTTCGTGAGGATGGTTCCTAATGTGTTTTTGTGTCCATGAGGGCCTTGGAATGGGGCGGTGGCACCGGGATCCTGAAGTACTCTCCTAAGCTTTGGACATGGCTCCCATGCACAGGTTTACTTATGGAGATGAGATGAGTACTGATGGGTGCCTCAGGAAAACACATATGCTCGTATTGGAATCAGGCTTTTGAGGACACATGCCTGTAACCCAAAGCAATGGATCCTATTATGGCCTAGGTTCCTGTCTGGTTCAATCTTCTTCTCTGGAGACATCCATCTATGGTATGAGTGGAGGTCGATTATCAGCTGGTGTCAGACAGCCCTTGTTTTTTCTGGGCGACCTACACTATTGGGTTGGCCTCAGGGATTTTGGAGGTTTCTCCTAATTAGTACGATTTTGGACCATGGAATGGGCAGAATTCCCATGGATTGGTAGGCACAGTCCGAATATGTGGCTCCAGGGGCCCCGGCTGGAGGGTGTGTGGCCCAAGACTTTGAGGACAGAATTCTGAAAACACAAACTCAGCTTAGGTTTGGGGACGTAGGTATGGCAGGCCCGATCGACAAACCATGAGAAGAACTCTTCAGGATATGAATAAAGTGCGAGTATGAGGCGCTTGCTCAGGCTTTTGTCTCTGGATTTTGTATCAGCGATGGCCGTGGAATGTCGGGGAGGCCTCATGGGCCATGGACGAATCTTCCTCTCTGAGGATTTGGCCCGATTCGCAATTGCTTTTCGTCAATCTGTGGGATGGGAGGACTCATTTCAGTTTTGTTACCTCAGGTGTCCCACCAAAAGAGGAATTCCAAAGCCATGCCGTGGGGAAGATGGAAGGGACACCCTGAACTATGGTTAAAAATTGGGGCCTAGGGGCATGGCAAGCCCAATATGCTATCTCTTCATCCAGCCACTTAGTGGCCTTACTTGAGGACTGGGCTCAGCCTGAGCGTCACAATGTGTGTTTGTGACCAATGTGGCCAGCGAGCATGGGCGGGGCCTCATGGGCCACACTGGTTTCAACTACACTGAACGTTGGACAACATGCCAACCACAAGGTTTCTTGCCATGGGGAAGGAGTTCTGATTTCTGCATCACCTTCAACCCTGGGCAGTGATTGGAGATAAGGTCTAGGTTCTGAAACCTGTAAACTGAGGTTGGGAAGAGATGACGACCTAAGGCCATGGCGGCTCGATGTGCTCAGTGTGCGGCCAGCTGTCTGGGAGTGTCCAGGGGGTCCAGGCTCAGGCTGTGTCAGAAAGGGCATTAGTGCCCTGGTCAGCCTATGTATTTGGGGTACAGCCAAGGTCGTGCAGGTTGATCCTCATTTGGGGTTACTGGGTATCCCCAAAGGACAATATTTTTCTTCTGGAGGGCCGGCAGAGTGCTGCATTGTATTTCTGGATTGCCAAACTGGAGGGCTTGTGGGCCAGTAGTCTGACGACAAAAGTCTGAGAACACAAGCTAGGCTTAGGTTTCTGGGTGAGGCCATGGCAGGCACAATCTACAGACCTGAATCGAGATCTCGTGCATCTGAAGTCAGGGCGAGGATCAGATGATCGCTCAGGTTGGAGTTTCTGACCCTGATGGCCCCTTCATGAATGGGGGGGGCATCACGAGGCCATGGGTGTTTTCCCACGATGGGAGTTGTGAGGAGCTCCAAACTGCAGAGAGTCTTCTGCAGAACAATTGAGACCAGTTGTTTGGCTCCAGGCCAATGATTCTGAGCAGGGTTCTAAGGATGGATGGATGGGTAGCCCACCTCGCATTCCAATTGTCTCCTCGCAACAGATCTCCTGGATCTGTGGGGAGCAACCGAGGACGCTGAATTGAAATGGACACCCCTGGGGATGGGTCCTAATGTGCTTTGTGTCTATGGAGACCTTGGTATGAAGCGGTGGCACTGGGGCCTCAGAGGGTTCTCCTAAACAGAGGCTTTGACACAGCTCCAACGTGCAAGTTTCCCATGTGTAGATGAGATGTTTTCTGATGGGTGAGTCAAGAAACAGCTATATGCTGATTTTGAAATCCATGCCTCTGAGGAGAGATGCCTTGAAACTAAAGCAATGGATCTTATTAGTGCCTAGGGGCCTGTTCTTTCCTTTTTACCTCTGGGGACATCTGTCTATGGGTCTGAGTGCAGGTAGGTGCTCAGTTGGGCTCAGATTGCCCCTGTTTTTCCTGGGAAGCCACCACTATTGAGATGGAGCAGGGACTTTGGAGGTTTATCCTATTAGAAGGGTTGTGGCCATTGGAATGGGCACACACAATTCCCTTGGAGAGGGCAAGTACAGTCCTCAGGTTTGGCTCCAGGGGCCTGAGCCTGTAGGTTGTGTAGGCCAGGGCTGTTTGGACAGTTGTCTGAAAACACAAACTCGGCTTATGTTTCGGGTCATAGGTATGGCAGGACTGATCTACAGACCATGAGGACAACTCTTCGGGATTTGAAAGAAGGGCGAGTGTGAGGCTCCTGCTCAAGTGTTTGTCTCTGGATATCGTGTCACTCATGGTCGTGGAATTTCTGGGTGACTTCATGAGAAATGGACGAGTCTTACTCTCTGGTGGTTTGGCCCCGTCCAAATAGTTTGGGGTTATTCTGTGGCCTGAAGAAGTCCGTTTTTTTTTGTTGTTGTTGTTGTTGTTGTTGTTGTTGCTGTTGTTTTTTTCTTTTTTAACCTCAGGTGTCCCACCGAATGAGGGATTCCAGAGTAGAGCCCTGGGGAGGGGCGACTGTACAATCAGAAATCTGGTTAAAAATTGGGGCCTAGGGACATGTCAAGCCCATTATGACATCTAATGGTCCAGCCACTGAGAGTACTTACTAGAGGACAGGACTCATGCTGAAGGTCACAATGCGTGTGTATGCCTTCGTCGCACTCAAGAAAGGCGGGGCCTCAGGGTGAATGCTGGTTTCTCCTACACTGAAGGTTGGACAACGTGCCAACCACAAGGGTTCTTGCCATGGGTAAGGCTGAGTTCTGATTTCTGCATCACACTCATCGCTGGGCAGTGATTGGAGATAAGGTCTCGGTTCTGAAGCCTGAAAACTGAGATAGGGAAGAGATGATGACCTAAGGCCATGGTTGGGTTTTATGTGCTCAGTGTGCGGTCAGTTTTCTGGGTGTTGGTCAGGAGGTCCGGGCTCAGGTTGTGTTCGACAGTGCATTAGTGCCCAGGTTAGACTATATAATTTGGGTAAAGTCGAGTGCTGTGTAGGTTTACCCTCATTTAAGGTGCCTGGGCAGCTCATGAGGCAATAATTTTTTTTCTAGAGGGCAGGCAGAGTGCTGCATTGTGGGTCCGGAATTGCCAAACTTGAGGGCTTCGGGGCCAGGAGTGTGAGGACGGACGTCTTAGAAGACAAGCTAGACTTGGGTTTCAGGGCAAGGGCACGGCAGGTACCCCCTGCAGATCTGAACCAATATCTCATGCATCTGAAGTCAGGGCGAGGATCAGACGTTGGCTCAGGTTGGAGTTTCTGAGCATGACGGCTGCTTCATGAAGGGAGCGGGATCTCGAAGCCATTGAGGTTTTCCCACGTTGGGAGTTGTGGGATGCCCCCTTCAAGGATTCCTTCTGCGAGACAATTGAGACCTGTTGGACAGCTCCAGGACATCCCATATGGAATGACTCCAGAGCACCGTTCGGGGATGGATGCCTGGGAAGCCCGCCTCGCATTCCAATTGTCTCCTAGCAACAAGACAGTTTAGATCTGATGGCTCTACGGGAGCAACCGGGGCGGCTGAGTTTAAATGGACTTTCGTGAGGATGGGTCCTAATGTGTTTTTGTGTCCATGAGGGCCTTGGAATGGGGCGGTGGCACCGGGACCCTGAAGTACTCTCCTAAGCTTTGGACATGGCTCCCATGCACAGGTTTCCTTGTGGAGGTGAGATGAGTTCTGATGGGTGCCTAAGGAAACCCCTATGCTCGTATTGGAATCAGGCTTTTGAGGACACATGCCTGTAACCCAAAGCAATGGATCCTATTATGGCCTAGGTTCCTGTCTGGTTCAATCTTCTTCTCTGGGGACATCCATCTATGGTATGAGTGGAGGTCGATTATCAGCTAGCGTTAGACAGCCCTTGTTTGTTCCGGGCGACCTACACTATTGGGATGGCCTCAGGGACTTTGGAGGTTTCTCCTAATTTGTACGATTTTGGACCATGGAAAGGGCAGAATTCCCATGGATTGGTAGGCACAGTCCTAATGTGTGCCTCCAGGGGCCCAGCCTGGATGGTGTGGGGCCCAAGACTTTGAGGACAGAATTCTGAAAACACAAACTCAGCTTAGGTTTGGGGACGTAGGTATGGCAGGCCCGATCGACAAACCATGAGAAGAACTCTTCAGGATATGGAGAAAGTGCGAGTCTGAGGCGCTTGCTCAGGTTTTTGTCTCTGGATTTTGTATCAGCGATGGCCGTGGAATGTCGGGGAGGCCTCATGGGCCATGGACGAATCTTCCTCTCTGAGGATTTGGCCTGATTCCCAATTGCTTTTCGTCAATCTGTGGGATGGGAGGTCTCATTTCAGTTTTGTTACCTCAGGTGTCCCACCAAAAGAGGAATAACAAAGCCAAGCCTTGGGGAAGACTGAAGGGACAACCCGAACTATGGTTAAAAATTGGGGCCTACGGGCATGGCAAGCCCAATATGCTATCTCTTCATCCAGCCACTGAGTGGCCTTACTTGAGGACTCGGCTCAGCCTGAGCGTCACAATGTGTGTTTGTGACCAATGTGGCCCATGAGCATGGGCGGGGCCTCATGGGCCACACTGGTTTCAACTACACTGAACGTTGGACAACATGCCAACCACAAGGTTTCTTGCCATGGGGAAGGAGTTCTGATTTCTGCATCACCTTCAACCCTGGGCAGTGATTGGAGATATGGCCTAGGTTCTGAAACCTTAAACCCGAGGTTGGGAAGAGATGACGACCTAAGGCCATGGCGGCTCGATGTGCTCAGTGTGCGGCCAGCTGTCTGGGAGGGGCCAGGGGTTCCAGGCTCAGGCTGTGTCAAAAAGGGCATTAGTGCCCTGGTCAGCCTATGTATTTGGGGTACAGCCAAGGTCGGTGCAGGTTGATCCTCATTTGGGGTTACTGGGTAGCCCCAGAGGA
Source organism: Mustela nivalis (assembly GCF_964662115.1). Taxonomy (NCBI): domain Eukaryota; kingdom Metazoa; phylum Chordata; class Mammalia; order Carnivora; family Mustelidae; genus Mustela; species Mustela nivalis. The sequence continues at coordinate 50,977 of NW_028134180.1, read as the reverse complement.
CAATATTTTTCTTCTGGAGGGCCGGCAGAGTGCTGCATTGTAGTTCTGAATTGCCAAACTGGAGGGCTTGTGGGCCAGTAGTCTGACGACAAATGTCTGAGAACACAAGCTAGGCTTAGGTTTCTGGGTGAGGCCATGGCAGGCACAATCTACAGACCTGAATCGAGATCTCGTGCATCTGAAGTCAGGGCGAGGATCAGATGATCGCTCAGGTTGGAGTTTCTGACCCTGATGGCCCCTTCATGAATGGGGGGGGGCATCACGAGGCCATGGGTGTTTTCCCAAGATGGGAGTTGTGAGAAGCTCCAAACTGCAGAGAGTCTTCTGCAGGACAATTGAGACCTGTTGTTTGGCTCCAGGCCAATGATTCTGAGCAGGGTTCTAAGGATGGATGGCTGGGTAGCCCACCTCGCATTCCAATTGTCTCCTCGCAACAAGACAGGTTAGATCTCCTGGATCTGTGGGGAGCAACCGAGGACGCTGAGTTGAAATGGACACCCCTGGGCATGGGTCCTAACGTGCTTTTGTGTCTATGGAGACCTTGAAATGAAGCGGTGGCACTGGGGCCCTAAACGGTTCTCCTAAACAGAGGCTTTGACACAGCTCCAACGTGCAAGTTTCTCATGTGTAGATGAGATGTTTTCTGATGGGTGAGTCAAGAAACAGCTATATGCTGCTTTTGAAATCCAGGCCTCTGAGGAGAGATGCCTGGAAACCAAAGCAATGGATCTGATTAGTGCCTAGGGGCCTGTTCTTTCCTTCATACCTCTGGGGACATCTGTCTATGGGTCTGAGTGCAGGTAGGTGCTCAGTTGGGCTCAGATTGCCCCTGTTTTTCCTGGGAAGCCACCACTATTGAGATTGATCAGGGACATTGGAGGTTTATCCTATTAGAAGTGTTGTGGCCATTGGAATGGGCACACACAATTCCCTTGGAGAGGGCAAGTACAGTCCTCAGGTTTGGCTCCAGGGGCCTGAGCCTGTAGGTTGTGTAGGCCAGGGCTATTTGGACAGTTGTCAGAAAACACAAACTCGGCTTATGTTTCGGGTAATAGGTATGGCAGGACTGATCTACAGACCATGAGGAGAACTCTTCGGGATTTGAAAGAAGGGCTAGTATGAGGCTCCTGCTCAAGTTTTTGTCTCTGGATATCGTGTCACACATGGTCGTGGAATTTCTGGGTGACTTCATGGGAAATGGACTAGTCTTACTCTCTGGTGGTTTGGACCCGTCCAAAGAGTTTTGGGTCTTCCTGTGGGCTGGAAGAAGTCCGTTTTTTTTTTGTTGTTGTTGTTGTTTTCTTTTTTAACCTAAGGTGTCCCACCAAATGAGGGATTCCCTAGTAGAGCCCTGGGGAGGGGCGACTGGACAATCAGAAATCTGGTTAAAAATTGGGGCCTAGAAACATGTCAAGCCCATTATGACATCTAATGGTCCAGCCACTGAGAGGACTTACTAGAGGACAGGACTCATGCTGAGGGTCACAATGCCTGTGTATGCCCTCGTCGCACTCAAGGATGGGCGGGGCCTCAGGGTGAATGCTGGTTTCTCCTACACTGAAGGTTGGACAACGTGCCAACCACAAGGGTTCTTGCCATGGGTAAGGAGGAGTTATGATTTCTGCATCACACTCACCCCTGGGCAGTGATTGGAGATAAGGTCTCGGGTCTGAAGCCTGAAAACTGAGGTAGGGAAGAGATGATGACCTTAGGCCATGGCGGGTTTTATGTGCTCAGTGTTTGGTCAGCTTTCGGGTGTTGGTCAGGAGGTCTGGTCTCAGGTTGTGTTTGACAGTGCATTAGTGCCCAGGTTAGACTATATAATTTGGGTAAAGTCGAGTGCTGTGTAGGTTTACCCTCATTTAAGGTGCCTGGGCAGCTCATGAGGCAATAATTTTTTTTCTAGAGGGCAGGCAGAGTGCTGCATTGTGGGTCCGGAATTGCCAAACTTGAGGGCTTCGGGGCCACTAGTGTGAGGACGGAAGTCTGAGAAGACAAGCTATACTTGTGTTTCAGGGCAAGGGCACGGCAGGTACCCCCTGCAGATCTGAACCAATATCTCATGCATCTGATGTCAGGGCGAGGATCAGACGTTGGCTCAGGTTGGAGTTTTTGAGCATGATGGCCGCTTCATGAAGGGAGCGGAATCTCGAGGCCATTGAGGTTTTCCCATGTTGGGAGTTGAGGGATGCCCCCTTCAAGGATTCCTTCTGCAGGACAATTTTGACCTGTTGGACAGCTCCAGGACATCCCATATGGAATGACTCCAGAGCACCGTTCGCGGATGGATGCCTGGGAAGCCCGCCTCGCATTCCAATTGTCTCCTAGCAACAAGACAGTTTAGATCTGATGGCTCTGCGGGAGCAACCAGGGTGGCTGAGTTGAAATGGACTTTCCAGAGGATGGGTCCTAAAGTGTTTTTGTGTCCATGAGGGCCTTGGAATGGGGCGGTGGCACCGGGACCCTGAAGTACTCTCCTAAGCTTTGGACATGGCTCCCATGCACAGGTTTCCTTGTGGAGACGAGATGAGTTCTGATGGGTGCCTCAGGAAAACCCCTATGCTCGTATTGAAATCAGGCTTTTGAGGACACATGCCTGTAACCCAAAGCAATGGATCCTATTATGGCCTAGGGTCCTGTCTGGTTCAATCTTCTTCTCTGGGGACATCCATCTATGGTATGAGTGGAGGTCGATTATCAGCTGGTGTCAGACAGCCCTAATTTGTTCCGGGCGACCTACACTATTGGGATGGCCTCAGGGACTTTGGAGGTTTCTCCTAATTTGTACGATTTTGGACCATGGATTGGGCAGAATTCCCATGGATTGGTAGGCACAGTCCTAATGTGTGGCTCCAGGGGCCCAGGCTGGAGGGTGTGTGGCCCCAGACTTTGAGGACAGAAGTCTGAAAACACAAACTCAGCTTAGGTTTGGGGACGTAGGTATGGCAGGCCCGATCTACAAACCATGAGAAGAACTCTTCCGGATATGAAGAAAGTGCGAGTCTGAGGCGCTTGCTCAGGCTTTTGTCTCTAGATTTTGTATCAGCGATGGCCGTGGAATGTCGGGGAGACCTCATGGGCCATGGACGAATCTTCCTCTCTGAGGATTTGGCCCGATTCCCAATTGCTTTTCATCAATCTGTGGGATGGGAGGTCTCCTTTCAGTTTTGTTACCTCAGGTGACACACCAAAAGAGGAATTCCAAAGCAAAGCTGTGGGGAAGACTGAAGGGACAACCCGAACTATGGTTAAAAATTGGGGCCTAGGGGCATGGCAAGCCCAATATGCTATCTCTTCATCCAGCCACTGAGTGGCCTTACTTGAGGACTGTGCTCAGCCTGAGCGTCACAATGTGTGTTTGTGACCAATGTGGCCAGCGAGCATGGGCGGGGCCTCATGGGCCACACTGGATTCAACTACACTGAACGTTGGACAACATGCCAACCACAAGGTTTCTTGCCATGGGGAAGGAGTTCTGATTTCTGCATCACCTTCAACCCTGGGCAGTGATTGGAGATAAGGTCTAGGTTCTGAAACCTGAAAACCGAGGTTTGGAAGAGATGATGACCTAAGGCCATGGCGGCTCGATGTGCTCAGTGTGCGGCCAGCTGTCTGGGAGGGGCCAGGGGGTCCAGGCTCAGGCTGTGTCATAAAGGGCATTAGTGCCCTGGTCAGCCTATGTATTTGGGGTACAGCCAAGGTCGGTGCAGGTTGATCCTCATTTGGGGTTAATGTTAGCCCCAGAGGACAATGTTTTTCTTCTGCAGAGCCGGCAGAGTGCTGCATTGTAGTTCTGGATTGCCAAACTGGAGGGCTTGTGGGCCAGTAGTCTGACGACAAAAGTCTGAGAACACAAGCTAGGCTTAGGTTTCTGGGTGAGGCCATGGCACGCACAATCTACAGACCTGAATCGAGTTCTCGTGCATCTGAAGTCAGGGTGAAGATCAGACGATCGCTCAGGGTGGAGTTTCTGTCCCTGATGGCCCCTTCATGAATGGGGGGGGGGCATCACGAGGCAATGGGTGTTTTCCCAAGATGGGAGTTGTGAGAAGCTCCAAACTGCAGAGAGTCTTCTGCAGGACAATTGAGACCTGTTGTTTGGCTCCAGGCCAATGATTCTGAGCAGGGTTCTAAGGATGGATGGCTGGGTAGCCCACCTCGCATTCCAATTGTCTCCTCGCAACAAGACAGGTTAGATCTCCTGGATCTGTGGGGAGCAACCGAGGACGCTGAGTTGAAATGGTCACCCCTGGGCATGGGTCCTAACGTGCTTTTGTGTCTATGGAGACCTTGAAATGAAGCGGTGGCACTGGGGCCCTAAACGGTTCTCCTAAACAGAGGCTTTGACACAGCTCCAACGTGCAAGTTTCCCATGTGTAGATGAGATGTTTTCTGATGGGTGAGTCAAGAAACAGCTATATGCTGCTTTTGAAATCCAGGCCTCTGAGGACAGATGCCTGGAAACCAAAGCAATGGATCTGATTAGTGCCTAGGGGCCTGTTCTTTCCTTTTTACCTCTGGGGACATCTGTCTATGGGTCTGAGTGCAGGTAGGTGCTCAGTTGGGCTCAGATTGCCCCTGTTTTTCCTGGGAAGCCACCACTATTGAGATGGATCAGGGATATTGGAGGTTTATCCGATTAGAATGGTTGTGGCCATTGGAATGGGCACACACAATTCCCTTGGAGAGGGCAAGTACAGTCCTCAGGTTTGGCTCCAGGGGCCTGAGCCTGTAGGTTGTGTAGGCCAGGGCTGTTTGGACAATTGTCAGAAAACACAAACTCGGCTTATGTTTCGGGTCATAGGTATGGCAGGACTGATTTACAGGCCATGAGGAGAACTCTTCGGGATTTGAAAGAAGGGCGAGTGTGAGGCTCCTGCTCAAGTTTTTTTCTCTGGATATCGTGTCACTCATGGTCGTGGAATTTCTGGGTGACTTCATGGGACATGGACGTGTCTTACTCTCTGGTGGTTTGGCCCCGTCCAAATAGTTTGGGGTCATTCTGTGGGCTGGAAGAAGTCCGTTTTTTTTTTTGTTGTTGTTATTGTTGTTGTTGCTGTTGTTTTTTTCTTTTTTAACCTCAGGTGTCCCACCGAATGAGGGATTCCAGAGTAGAGCCCTGGGGAGGGGCGACTGGACAATCAGAAATCTGGTTAAAAATTGGGGCCTAGGGACATGTCAAGCCCATTATGACATCTAATGGTCCAGCCACTGAGAGGACTTACTAGAGGACAGGACTCATGCTGAGGGTCACAATACGTGTGTATGCCCTCGTCGCACTCAAGAATGGGCGGGGCCTCAGGGTGAATGCTTGTTTCTCCTACAGTGAAGGTTGGACAACGTGCCAACCACAAGGGTTCTTGCCATGGGTAAGGCTGAGTTCTGATTTCTGCATCACACTCACCCCTGGGCAGTGATTGGAGATAAGGTCTCGGTTCTGAAGCCTGAAAACTGAGATAGGGAAGAGATGATGACCTAAGGCCATGGCGGGTTTTATGTGCTCAGTGTGCGGTCAACTTTCTGGGTGTTGGTCAGGAGGTCCGGGCTCAGGTTGTGTTCGACAGTGCATTAGTGCCCAGGTTAGACTATATAATTTGGGTAAAGTCGAGTGCTGTGTAGGTTTACCCTCATTTAAGGTGCCTGGGCAGCTCATGAGGCAATAATTTTTTTTCTAGAGGGCAGGCAGAGTGCTGCATTGTGGGTCCGGAATTGCCAAACTTGAGGGCTTCGGGGCCAGGAGTGTGAGGACGGACGTCTTAGAAGACAAGCTAGACTTGGGTTTCAGGGCAAGGGCACGGCAGGTACCCCCTGCAGATCTGAACCAATATCTCATGCATCTGAAGTCAGGGCGAGGATCAGACGTTGTCTCAGGTTGGAGTTTCTGAGCATGAAGTCTGCTTCATGAAGGGAGCGGGATCTCGAGGCCATTGAGGTTTTCCCACGTTGGGAGTTGTGGGATGCCCCCTTCAAGGATTCCTTCTGCGAGACAATTGAGACCTGTTGGACAGCTCCAGGACATCCCATATGGAATGACTCCAGAGCACCGTTCGGGGATGGATGCCTGGGAAGCCCGCCTCGCATTCCAATTGTCTCCTAGCAACAAGACAGTTTAGATCTGATGGCTCTACGGGAGCAACCGGGGCGGCTGAGTTTAAATGGACTTTCGTGAGGATGGGTCCTAATGTGTTTTTGTGTCCATGAGGGCCTTGGAATGGGGCGGTGGCACCGGGACCCTGAAGTACTCTCCTAAGCTTTGGACATGGCTCCCATGCACAGGTTTCCTTCTGGAGGTGAGATGAGTTCTGATGGGTGCCTAAGGAAACCCCTATGCTCGTATTGGAATCAGGCTTTTGAGGACACATTCCTGTAACCCAAAGCAATGGATCCTATTATGGCCTAGGTTCCTGTCTGGTTCAATCTTCTTCTCTGGGGACATCCATCTATGGTATGAGTGGAGGTCGATTATCAGCTAGCGTTAGACAGCCCTTGTTTGTTCCGGGCGACCTACACTATTGGGATAGCCTCAGGGACTTTGGAGGTTTCTCCTAATTTGTACGATTTTGGACCATGGAAAGGGCAGAATTCCCATGGATTGGTAGGCACAGTCCTAATGTGTGCCTCCAGGGGCCCAGCCTGGATGGTGTGGGGCCCAAGACTTTGAGGACAGAATTCTGAAAACACAAACTCAGCTTAGGTTTGGGGACGTAGGTATGGCAGGCCCGATCTACAAACCATGAGAAGAACTCTTCAGGATATGGAGAAAGTGCGAGTCTGAGGCGCTTGCTCAGGTTTTTGTCTCTGGATTTTGTATCAGCGATGGCCGTGGTATGTCGGGGAGGCCTCATGGGCCATGGACGAATCTTCCTCTCTGAGGATTTGGCCCGATTCCCAATTGCTTTTCGTCAATCTGTGGGATGGGAGGTCTCCTTTCAGGTTTGTTACCTCAGGTGTCCCAACAAAAGAGGAATAACAAAGCCAAGCCGTGGGGAAGACTGAAGGGACAACCCGAACTATGGTTAAAAATTGGGTGTTAGGGGCATGGCAAGCCCAATATGCTATCTCTTCATCCAGTCACTGAGTGGCCTTACTTGAGGACTGGGCTCAGCCTGAGGGTCACAATGTGTGTTTGTGACCAATGTGGCCCATGAGCATGGGCGGGGCCTCATGGGCCACACTGGTTTCAACTACACTGAACGTTGGACAACATGCCAACCACAAGGTTTCTTGCCATGGGGAAGGAGTTCTGATTTCTGCATCACCTTCAACCCTGGGCAGTGATTGGAGATATGGCCTAGGTTCTGAAACCTTAAACCCGAGGTTGGGAAGAGATGACGACCTAAGGCCATGGCGGCTCGATGTGCTCAGTGTGCGGCCAGCTGTCTGGGAGGGGCCAGGGGGTCCAGGCTCAGGCTGTGTCAGAAAGGGCATTAGTGCCCTGGTCAGCCTATGTATTTGGGGTACAGCCAAGGACGGTGAGGTTGATCCTCATTTGGGGTTACTGGGTAGCCCCAGAGGACAATGTTTTTCTTCTGGAGGGTCGGCAGAGTGCTGCATTGTAGTTCTGAATTGCCAAACTGGAGGGCTTGTGGGCCAGTAGTCTGACGACAAAAAGTCTGAGAACACAAGCTAGGCTTAGGTTTCTGGGTGAGGCCATGGCAGGCACAATCTACAGACCTGAATCGAGATCTTGTGCATCTGAAGTCAGGGCGAGGATCAGACGATCGCTCAGGTTGGAGTTTCTGACCCTGATGGCCCCTTCATGAATGGGGCGGGCATCACGAGGCCATGGGTGTTTTCCCACGATGGGAGTTGTGAGAAGCTCCAAACTGCAGAGAGTCTTCTGCAGGACAATTGAGACCTGTTGTTTGGCTCCAGGCCAATGATTCTGAGCAGGGTTCTAAGGATGGATGGCTGGGTAGCCCACCTCGCATTCCAATTGTCTCCTCGCAACAAGACAGGTTAGATCTCCTGGATCTGTGGGGAGCAACCGAGGACGCTGAGTTGAAATGGACACCCCTGGGGATGGGTCCTAACGTGCTTTTGTGTCTATGGAGACCTTGGAATGAAACGGTGGCACTGGGGCCCTAAATGGTTCTCCTAAACAGAGGCTTTGACACAGCTCCAACGTGCAAGTTTCCCATGTGTAGATGAGATGTTTTCTGATGGGTGAGTCAAGAAACAGCTATATGCTGCTTTTGAAATCCAGGCCTCTGAGGAGAGATGCCTGGAAACCAAAGCAATGGATCTGATTAGTGCCTAGGGGCCTGTTCTTTCCTTCATACCTCTGGGGACATCTGTCTATGGGTCTGAGTGCAGGTAGGTGCTCAGTTGGGCTCAGATTGCCCCTGTTTTTCCTGGGAAGCCACCACTATTGAGATGGATCAGGGACTTTGGAGGTTTATCCTATTAGAATGGTTGTGGCCATTGGAATGGGCACACACAATTCCCATGGAGAGGGCAAGTACAGTCCTCAGGTTTGGCTCCAGGGGCCTGAGCCTGTAGGTTGTGTAGGCCAGGGCTATTTGGACAGTTGTCAGAAAACACAAACTCGGCTTATGTTTCGGGTAATAGGTATGGCAGGACTGATCTACAGACCATGAGGAGAACTCTTCGGGATTTGAAAGAAGGGCGAGTGTGAGGCTCCTGCTCAAGTTTTTGTCTCTGGATATCGTGTCACTCATGGTCGTGGAATTTCTGGGTGACTTCATGGGAAATGGACTAGTCTTACTCTCTGGTGGTTTGGACCCGTCCAAAGAGTTTTGGGTCATTCTGTGGGCTGGAAGAAATCCGTTTTGTTTTTTTTTTATGTTTTCTTTTTTAACCTAAGGTGTCCCACCAAATGAGGGATTCCCTAGTAGAGCCCTGGGGAGGGTCGACTGGACAATCAGAAATCTGGTTAAAAATTGGGGCCTAGAAACATGTCAAGCCCATTATGACATCTAATGGTCCAGCAACTGAGAGTACTTACTAGAGGACAGGACTCATGCTGAGGGTCACAATGCCTGTGTATGCCCTCGTCGCACTCAAGGATGGGCGTGGCCTTAGGTGAATGCTGGTTTCTCCTACACTGAAGGTTGGACAACGTGCCAACCACAAGGGTTCTTGCCATGGGTAAGGAGGAGTTATGATTTCTGCATCACACTCACCCCTGGGCAGTGATTGGAGATAAGGTCTCGGGTCTGAAGCCTGAAAACTGAGGTAGGGAAGAGATGATGACCTTAGGCCATGGCGGGTTTTATGTGCTCAGTGTTTGGTCAGCTTTCGGGTGTTGGTCAGGAGGTCTGGTCTCAGGTTCTGTTTGACAGTGCATTAGTGCCCAGGTTAGACTATATAATTTGGGTAAAGTCGAGTGCTGTGTAGGTTTACCCTCATTTAAGGTGCCTGGGCAGCTCATGAGGCAATAATTTTTTTTTCTAGAGGGCAGGCAGAGTGCTGCATTGTGGGTCCGGAATTGCCAAACTTGAGGGCTTCGGGGCCAGGAGTGTGAGGACGGACGTCTTAGAAGACAAGCTAGACTTGGGTTTCAGGGCAAGGGCACGGCAGGTACCCCCTGCAGATCTGAACCAATATCTCATGCATCTGAAGTCAGGGCGAGGATCAGACGTTGTCTCAGGTTGGAGTTTCTGAGCATGAAGTCTGCTTCATGAAGGGAGCGGGATCTCGAGGCCATTGAGGTTTTCCCACGTTGGGAGTTGTGGGATGCCCCCTTCAAGGATTCCTTCTGCGAGACAATTGAGACCTGTTGGACAGCTCCAGGACATCCCATATGGAATGACTCCAGAGCACCGTTCGGGGATGGATGCCTGGGAAGCCCGCCTCGCATTCCAATTGTCTCCTAGCAACAAGACAGTTTAGATCTGATGGCTCTACGGGAGCAACCGGGGCGGCTGAGTTTAAATGGACTTTCGTGAGGATGGGTCCTAATGTGTTTTTGTGTCCATGAGGGCCTTGGAATGGGGCGGTGGCACCGGGACCCTGAAGTACTCTCCTAAGCTTTGGACATGGCTCCCATGCACAGGTTTCCTTCTGGAGGTGAGATGAGTTCTAATGGGTGCCTAAGGAAACCCCTATGCTCGTATTGGAATCAGGCTTTTGAGGACACATTCCTGTAACCCAAAGCAATGGATCCTATTATGGCCTAGGTTCCTGTCTGGTTCAATCTTCTTCTCTGGGGACATCCATCTATGGTATGAGTGGAGGTCGATTATCAGCTAGCGTTAGACAGCCCTTGTTTGTTCCGGGCGACCTACACTATTGGGATGGCCTCAGGGACTTTGGAGGTTTCTCCTAATTTGTACGATTTTGGGCCATGGAAAGGGCAGAATTCCCATGGATTGGTAGGCACAGTCCTAATGTGTGCCTCCAGGGGCCCAGCCTGGATGGTGTGGGGCCCAAGACTTTGAGGACAGAATTCTGAAAACACAAACTCAGCTTAGGTTTGGGGACGTAGGTATGGCAGGCCCGATCTACAAACCATGAGAAGAACTCTTCAGGATATGGAGAAAGTGCGAGTCTGAGGCGCTTGCTCAGGTTTTTGTCTCTGGATTTTGTATCAGCGATGGCCGTGGTATGTCGGGGAGGCCTCATGGGCCATGGACGAATCTTCCTCTCTGAGGATTTGGCCCGATTCCCAATTGCTTTTCGTCAATCTGTGGGATGGGAGGTCTCCTTTCAGGTTTGTTACCTCAGGTGTCCCAACAAAAGAGGAATAACAAAGCCAAGCCGTGGGGAAGACTGAAGGGACAACCCGAACTATGGTTAAAAATTGGGTGTTAGGGGCATGGCAAGCCCAATATGCTATCTCTTCATCCAGTCACTGAGTGGCCTTACTTGAGGACTGGGCTCAGCCTGAGGGTCACAATGTGTGTTTGTGACCAATGTGGCCCATGAGCATGGGCGGGGCCTCATGGGCCACACTGGTTTCAACTACACTGAACGTTGGACAACATGCCAACCACAAGGTTTCTTGCCATGGGGAAGGAGTTCTGATTTCTGCATCACCTTCAACCCTGGGCAGTGATTGGAGATATGGCCTAGGTTCTGAAACCTTAAACCCGAGGTTGGGAAGAGATGACGACCTAAGGCCATGGCGGCTCGATGTGCTCAGTGTGCGGCCAGCTGTCTGGGAGGGGCCAGGGGGTCCAGGCTCAGGCTGTGTCAGAAAGGGCATTAGTGCCCTGGTCAGCCTATGTATTTGGGGTACAGCCAAGGACGGTGAGGTTGATCCTCATTTGGGGTTACTGGGTAGCCCCAGAGGACAATGTTTTTCTTCTGGAGGGTCGGCAGAGTGCTGCATTGTAGTTCTGAATTGCCAAACTGGAGGGCTTGTGGGCCAGTAGTCTGACGACAAAAAGTCTGAGAACACAAGCTAGGCTTAGGTTTCTGGGTGAGGCCATGGCAGGCACAATCTACAGACCTGAATCGAGATCTCGTGCATCTGAAGTCAGGGCGAGGATCAGACGATCGCTCAGGTTGGAGTTTCTGACCCTGATGGCCCCTTCATGAATGGGGCGGGCATCACGAGGCCATGGGTGTTTTCCCACGATGGGAGTTGTGAGAAGCTCCAAACTGCAGAGAGTCTTCTGCAGGACAATTGAGACCTGTTGTTTGGCTCCAGGCCAATGATTCTGAGCAGGGTTCTAAGGATGGATGGCTGGGTAGCCCACCTCGCATTCCAATTGTCTCCTCGCAACAAGACAGGTTAGATCTCCTGGATCTGTGGGGAGCAACCGAGGACGCTGAGTTGAAATGGACACCCCTGGGGATGGGTCCTAACGTGCTTTTGTGTCTATGGAGACCTTGGAATGAAACGGTGGCACTGGGGCCCTAAATGGTTCTCCTAAACAGAGGCTTTGACACAGCTCCAACGTGCAAGTTTCCCATGTGTAGATGAGATGTTTTCTGATGGGTGAGTCAAGAAACAGCTATATGCTGCTTTTGAAATCCAGGCCTCTGAGGAGAGATGCCTGGAAACCAAAGCAATGGATCTGATTAGTGCCTAGGGGCCTGTTCTTTCCTTCATACCTCTGGGGACATCTGTCTATGGGTCTGAGTGCAGGTAGGTGCTCAGTTGGGCTCAGATTGCCCCTGTTTTTCCTGGGAAGCCACCACTATTGAGATGGATCAGGGATATTGGAGGTTTATCCTATTAGAATGGTTGTGGCCATTGGAATGGGCACACACAATTCCCTTGGAGAGGGCAAGTACAGTCCTCAGGTTTGGCTCCAGGGGCCTGAGCCTGTAGGTTGTGTAGGCCAGGGCTATTTGGACAGTTGTCAGAAAACACAAACTCGGCTTATGTTTCGGGTAATAGGTATGGCAGGACTGATCTACAGACCATGAGGAGAACTCTTCGGGATTTGAAAGAAGGGCGAGTGTGAGGCTCCTGCTCAAGTTTTTGTCTCTGGATATCGTGTCACTCATGGTCGTGGAATTTCTGGGTGACTTCATGGGAAATGGACTAGTCTTACTCTCTGGTGGTTTGGACCCGTCCAAAGAGTTTTGGGTCATTCTGTGGGCTGGAAGAAATCCGTTTTGTTTTTTTTTTATGTTTTCTTTTTTAACCTAAGGTGTCCCACCAAATGAGGGATTCCCTAGTAGAGCCCTGGGGAGGGTCGACTGGACAATCAGAAATCTGGTTAAAAATTGGGGCCTGGAAACATGTCAAGCCCATTATGACATCTAATGGTCCAGCAACTGAGAGTACTTACTAGAGGACAGGACTCATGCTGAGGGTCACAATGCGTGTGTATGCCCTTTTCGCACTCAAGGATGGGCGTGGCCTTAGGTGAATGCTGGTTTCTCCTACACTGAAGGTTGGACAACGTGCCAACCACAAGGGTTCTTGCCATGGGTAAGGAGGAGTTATGATTTCTGCATCACACTCACCCCTGGGCAGTGAATGGAGATAAGGTCTCGGGTCTGAAGCCTGAAAACTGAGGTAGGGAAGAGATGATGACCTTAGGCCATGGCGGGTTTTATGTGCTCAGTGTTTGGTCAGCTTTCGGGTGTTGGACAGGAGGTCTGGTCTCAGGTTCTGTTTGACAGTGCATTAGTGCCCAGGTTAGACTATATAATTTGGGTAAAGTCGAGTGCTGTGTAGGTTTACCCTCATTTAAGGTGCCTGGGCAGCTCATGAGGCAATAATTTTTTTTCTAGAGGGCAGGCAGAGTGCTGCATTGTGGGTCCGGAATTGCCAAACTTGAGGGCTTCGGGGCCAGGAGTGTGAGGACGGAAGTCTGAGAAGACAAGCTAGACTTGGGTTTCAGGGCGAGGGCACGGCAGGTACCCCCTGCAGATCTGAACCAATATCTCATGCATCTGAAGTCAGGGCGAGGATCAGACGTTGGCTCAGGTTGGAGTTTCTGAGCATGACAGCCGCTTCATGAAGGGAGCGGAATCTCGAGGCCATTGAGGTTTTCCCACGTTGGGAGTTGTGGGATGCCCCCTTCAAGGATTCCTTCTGCGGGACAATTGAGACCTGTTGGACAGCTCCAGGACATCCCATATGGAATGACTCCAGAGCACCGTTCGCTGATGGATGCCTGGGAAGCCCGCCTCGCATTCCAATTGATTCCTAGCAACAAGACAGTTTAGATCTGATGGCTCTTCGGGAGCAACCGGGGTGGCTGAGTTGAAATGGACTTTCCTGAGGATGGGTCCTAATGTGTTTTTGTGTCCATGAGGGCCTTGGAATGGGGCGGTGGCACAGGGACCCTGAAGTACTCTCCTAAGCTTTGGACATGGCTCCCATGCACAGGTTTCCTTGTGGAGACGAGATGAGTTCTGATGGGTGCCTCAGGAAAAACCCTATGCTCGTATTGGAATCAGGCTTTTGAGGACACATGCCTGTAACCCAAAGCAAAGGATCCTATTATGGCCTAGGGTCCTGTCTGGTACAATCTTCTTCTCTGGGGACATCCATCTATGGTATGAGTGGAGGTCGATTATCAGCTGGTGTCAGACAGCCCTTGTTTGTTCCAGGCGACCTACACTATTGGGATGGCCTCAGGGACTTTGGAGGTTTCTCCTAATTTGTACGATTTTGGACCATGGAATGGGCAGAATTCCCATGGATTGGTAGGCACAGTCCTAATGTGTGGCTCCAGGGGTTCAGGCTGGAGGGTGTGTGGCCCCATACTTTGAGGACAGAAGTCTGAAAACACAAACTCAGCTTAGGTTTGGGGACGTAGGTATGGCAGGCCCGATCTACAAACCATGAGAAGAACTCTTTAGGATATGAAGCAAGTGCGAGTCTGAGGCGCTTGCTCAGGCTTTGTCTCTGGATTTTGTATCAGCAATGGCCGTGGAATGTCAGGGAGGCCTCATGGGCCATGGACGAATCTTCATAACTGAGGATTTGGCCCGATTCCCAATTGCTTTTCGTCAATCTGTGGGATGGGAGGACTCATTTCAGTTTTTTTACCTCATGTGTCCCACCAAAAGTAAAATTCCAAAGCCAAGCCGTGGGGAAGACTGAAGGGACAACCCGAACTATGGTTAAAAATTGGGGCCTAGGGTCATGGCAAGCCCAATATGCTATCTCTTCATCCAGCCACTGAGTGGCCTTACTTGAGGACTGTGCTCAGCCTGAGGGTCACAATGTGTGTTTGTGACCAATGTGGCCCGCGAGCATGGGCGGGGCCTCATGGGCCACACTGGATTCAACTACACTGAACGTTGGACAACATGCCAACCACAAGGTTTCTTGCCATGGGGAAGGAGTTCTGATTTCTGCATCACCTTCAACCCAGGGCAGTGATTGGAGATAAGGTCTAGGTTCTGAAAAATGAAAACCGAGGTTGGGAAGAGATGATGACCTAAGGCCATGGCGGCTCGATGTGATCAGTGTGCGGCCAGCTGTCTGGGAGGAGCCAGGGGGTCCAGGCTCAGGCTGTGTCAGAAAGGGCATTAGTGCCCTGGTCAGCCTATGTATTTGGGGTGAAGCCAAGGTCGGTGCAGGTTGATCCTCATTTGGGGTTAATGTTAGCCCCAGAGGACAATGTTTTTCTTCGGCAGAGCCGGCAGAGTGCTGCATTGTAGTTCTGGATTGCCAAACTGGAGACCTTGTGGGCCAGTAGTCTGACGACAAAAGTCTGAGAACACAAGCTAGGCTTAGGTTTCTGGGTGAGGCCATGGCACGCACAATCTACAGACCTGAATCGAGATCTCGTGCATCTGAAGTCAGGGCGAATATCAGACGATCGCTCAGGGTGGAGTTTCTGTCCCTGATGGCTCCTTCATGAATGGGGGGGGGCATCACGAGGCCATGGGTGTTTTCTCACGATGGGAGTTGTGAGAAGCTCCAAACTGCAGAGAGTCTTCTGCAGGACAATTGAGACCTGTTGTTTGGCTCCAGGCCAATGATTCTGAGCAGGGTTCTAAGGATGGATGGCTGGGTAGCCCACCTCGCATTCCAATTGTCTCCTCGCAACAAGACAGGTTAGATCTCCTGGATCTGTGGGGAGCAACCGAGGACGCTGAGTTGAAATGGACACCCCTGGGGATGGGTCCTAACGTGCTTTTGTGTCTATGGAGACCTTGAAATGCAGCGGTGGCACTGGGGCCCTAAACGTTTCTCCTAAACAGAGGCTTTGACACAGCTCCAACGTGCAAGTTTCCCATGTGTAGATGAGATGTTTTCTGATGGGTGAGTCAAGAAACAGCTATATGCTGCTTTTGAAATCCAGGCCTCTGAGGAGAGATGCCTGGAAACCAAAGCAATGGATCTGATTAGTGCCTAGGGGCTTGTTCTTTCCTTTTTACCTCTGGGGACATCTGTCTACGGGTCTGAGTGCAGGTAGGTGCTCAGTTGGGCTCAGATTGCCCCTGTTTTTCCTGGGAAGCCACCACTATTGAGATGGATCAGGGACATTGGAGGTTTATCCTATTAGAAGGGTTGTGGCCATTGGAATGGGCACACACAATTCCTTTGGAGAGGGCAAGTACAGTCCTCAAGTTTGGCTCCAGGGGCCAGAGCCTGTAGGTTGTGTAGGCCAGGGCTGTTTGGACAGTTGTCTCAAAACACAAACTCAGCTTATGTT
Organism: Mustela nivalis; assembly: GCF_964662115.1. Classification (NCBI taxonomy): domain Eukaryota; kingdom Metazoa; phylum Chordata; class Mammalia; order Carnivora; family Mustelidae; genus Mustela; species Mustela nivalis. The sequence goes on along the minus strand of NW_028134180.1, from coordinate 34,934 downwards.
TCGGGTCATAGGTATGGCAGGACTGATTTACAGGCCATGAGTAGAACTCTTTGGGATTTGAAAGAAGGGCGAGTGTGAGGCTCCTGCTCAAGTTTTTGTCTCTGGATATCGTGTCACTCATGGTCGTGGAATTTCTGGGTGACTTCATGGGAAATGGACGTGTCTTACTCTCTGGTGGTTTGGCCCCGTCCAAAGAGTTTGGGGTCATTCTGTGGGCTGGAAGAAGTTCGTTTTTTTGTTGTTGTTGTTGTTTTTTTTTCTTTTTTAACCTCAGGTGTCCCACCAAATGAGGGATTTCAGAGTAGAGCCCTAGGAGGGGCGACTGGACAATCAGAAATCTGGTTAAAAATTGGGGCCTAGGGACATGTCAAGCCCATTATGACATCTAATGGTAAAGCCACTGAGAGGACTTACTAGAGGACAGAACTCGTGCTGAGGGTCACAATGCGTGTGTATGCCCTCGTCGCACTCAAGAATGGGCGGGGCCTCAGGGTGAATGCTGGTTTCTCCTACACTGAACGTTGGACAACGTGCCAACCACAAGGGTTCTTGCCATGGGTAAGGAGGAGTTCTGATTTCTGCATCACACTCACCCCTGGGCAGTGATTGGAGATAAGGTCTCGGGTCTGAAGCCTGAAAACTGAGGTAGGGAAGAGATGATGACCTAAGGCCATGGCGGGTTTTATGTGCTCAGTGTGTGGTCAGCTTTCTGGGTGTTGGTCAGGAGGTCCGGGCTCAGGTTGTGTTCGACAGTGCATTAGTGCCCAGGTTAGAATATATAATTTGGGTAAAGTCGAGTGCTGTGTAGGTTTACCCTCATTTAAGGTGCCTGGGCAGCTCATGAGGCAATAATTTTTTTTCTAGAGGGCAGGCAGAGTGCTGCATTGTGGGTCCGGAATTGCCAAACTTGAGGGCTTCGGGGCCAGGAGTGTGAGGACGGAAGTCTGAGAAGACAAGCTAGACTTGTGTTTCAGGGCGAGGGCACGGCAGGTACCCCCTGCAGATCTGAACCAGTATCTCATGCATCTGAAGTCAGGGCGAGGATCAGACGTTGGCTCAGGTTGGAGTTTCTGAGCATGACGGCCGCTTCATGAAGCAAGCGTTATCTCGAGGCCATTGAGGTTTTCCCACGTTGGGAGTTGTGGGATGCCCCCTTCATGGATTCCTTCTGCGGGACAATTGAGACCTGTTGGACAGCTCCAGGACATCCCATATGGAATGACTCCAGAGCACCATTCGCGGATGGATGCCTGGGAAGCCCGCCTGCATTCCAATTGTCTCCTAGCAACAAGACAGTTCAGATCTGATGGCTCTGCGGAGCAACCGCGGTGGCTGAGTTGAAATGGACTTTCCTGAGGATGGCTCCTAATATGTTTTTGTGTCCATGAGGGCCTTGGAATGGGGCGGTGGCACCGGGACCCTGAAGTACTCTCCTAAGCTTTGGACATGGCTCCCATGCACAGGTTTCCTTGTGGAGACGAGATGAGTTCTGATGGGTGCCTCAGGAAAACCCCTATGCTCGTATTGGAATCAGGCTTTTGAGGACACATGCCTGTAACCCAAAGCAATGGATCCTATTATGGCCTAGGGTCCTGTCTGGTTCAATCTTCTTCTCTGGAGACATCCATCTATGGTATGAGTGGAGGTCGATTATCAGCTGGTGTCTGACAGCCCTTGTTGTTCCGGTCGACCTACACTATTGGGATGGCCTCAGGGACTTTGGAGGTTTCTCCTAATTTGTACGATTTTGGACAATGGAATGGGAAGAATTCCCATGGATTGGTAGGCACAGTCCTAATGTGTGGCTCCAGAGGCCCAGGTGGAGGGTGTGTGGCCCAAGACTTTGAGGACAGAAGTCTGAAAACACAAATTCAGCTTAGGTTTGGGGACGTAGGTATGGCAGGCCCGATCGGCAAACCATGAGAAGAACTCTTCAGGATATGAAGAAAGTGCGAGTCTGAGGCGCTGCTCAGGCTTTTGTCTCTGGATTTTGTATCAGCGATGGCCGTGGAATGTTGGGGACGCCTCATGGGCCATGGACGAATCTTTCTCACTGAGGATTTGGCCCGATTCCCAATTGCTTTTCGTCAATCTGTGGGATAGGAGGACTCATTTCAGTTTTGTTACCTCAGGTGACACACCAAAAGAGGAATTCCAAAGCAAAGCCGTGGGGAAGACTGAAGGGACAACCCAAACTATGGTTAAAAATTGGGGCCTAGGGGCATGGCAAGCCCAATATGCTATCTCTTCATCCAATCACTGAGTGGCCTTACTTGAGGACTGGGCTCAGCCTGAGCGTCACAATGTGTGTTTGTGACCAATGTGGCCCATGAGCATGGGCGGGGCCTCATGGGCCACACTGGTTTCAACTACACTGAACGTTGGACAACATGCCAACCACAAGGTTTCTTGCCATGGGGAAGGAGTTCTGATTTCTGCATTACCTTCAACCCTGGGCAGTGATTGGAGATATGGCCTAGGTTCTGAAACCTTAAACCCAAGGTTGGGAAGAGATGACGACCTAAGGCCATGGCGGCTCGAATTGCTCAGTGTGCGGCCAGCTGTCTGGGAGGGGCCAGGGGGTCCAGGCTCAGGCTGTGTCAGAAAGGGCATTAGTGCCCTGGTCAGCCTATGTATTTGGGGTACAGCCAAGGTCAGTGCAGGTTGATCCTCATTTGGGATTAATGGGTAGCACCAGAGGACAATGTTTTTCTTCTGGAGGGCCGGCAGAGTGCTGCATTGTAGTTCTGGATTGCCAAACTGGAGGGCTTGTGGGCCAGTAGTCTGACGACAAAAGTCTGAGAACACAAGCTAGGCTTAGGTTTCTGGATGAGGCCATGGCACGCACAATCTACAGACCTGAATCGAGATCTCGTGCATCTGAAGTCAGGGCGAGGATCAGACGATCGCTCAGGTTGGAGTTTCTGTCCCTGATGGCCCCTTCATGAATGGGCGGGGGCATCACGAGGCCATGGGGGTTTTCCCACGATGGGAGTTGTGAGAAGCTCCAAACTGCAGAGAGTCTTCTGCAGGACAATTGAGACCTGTTGTTTGGCTCCAGGCCAATGATTCTGAGCAGGGTTCTAAGGATGGATGGCTGGGTAGCCCACCTCGCATTCCAATTGTCTCCTAGCAACAAGACAGGTTAGATCTCCTGGATCTGTGGGGAGCAACCGAGGACGCTGAGTTGAAATGGACACCCCTGGGGATGGGTCCTAACGTGCTTTTGTGTCTATGGAGACCTTGGAATGAAACGGTGGCACTGGGGCCCTAAAGGGTTCTCCTAAACAGAGGCTTTGACACAGCTCCAACGTGCAAGTTTCCCATGTGTAGATGAGATGTTTTCTGATGGGTGAGTCAAGAAACAGCTATATGCTGCTTTTGAAATCCAGGCCTCTGAGGAGAGATGCCTGGAAACCAAAGCAATGGATCTCATTAGTGCCTAGGGGTCTGTTCTTTCCTTTTTACCTCTGGGGACATCTGTCTATGGGTCTGAGTGAAGGTAGGTGCTCAGTTGGGCTCAGATTGCCCCTGTTTTTCCTGGGAAGCCACCACTATTGAGATGGATCAGGGACATTGGAGGTTTATCCTATTAGAAGGGTAGTGGCCATTGGAATGGGCCCACACAATCCCTTGGAGAGGGCAAGTACAGTCCACAGGTTTAGCTCCAGGGGCCTGAGCCTGTAGGTTGTGTAGGCCAGGGCTGTTTGGACAGTTGTCTCAAAACACAAACTCGGCTTATGTTTCGGGTCATAGGTATGGCAGGACTGATCTACAGACCATGAAAAGAACTCTTCGGGATTTGAAAGAAGGGCTAGTGTGAGGCTCCTGCTCAAGTTTTTGTCTCTGGACATCGTGTCACTCATGGTCGTGGAATTTCTGGGTGACTTCATGGGAAATGGACGAGTCTTACTCTCTGGTGGTTTGTCCCCGTCCAAAGAGTTTTGGGTCATTCTGTGGGCTGGAAGAAGTCCGTTTTTTTTTTTTTTCTTGTTTTTTTCTTTTTTATCCTCAGGTGTCCCAACAAATGAGGGATTCCAGAGTAGAGCCCTGGGGAGGGGCTACTGGACCATCAGAAATTTGGTTAAAAATTGGGGCCTAGGGACATGTCAAGCCCATTATGACATCTAATGGTCCAGCAACTGAGAGGACTTACTAGAGGACAGGACTAATGCTGAGGGTCACAATGCGTGTGTATGCCCTCGTCGCACTCAAGAATGGGCGGGGCCTCAGGGTGAATGCTGGTTTCTCCTACACTGAACGTTGGACAACGTGCCAACCACAGGGTTCTTGCCATGGGTAAGGAGGAGTTCTGATTTCTGCATCACACTCACCCCTGGGAAGTGATTGGAGATAAGGTCTCGGTTCTGAAGCCTGAAAACTGAGGTAGGGAAGAGATGATGATCTAAGGCCATGGCGGGTTTTATGTGCTCAGTGTGCGGTCAGCTTTCTGGGTGTTGTTCAGGAGGTCCGGGCTCAGGTTGTGTTCGACAGTGCATTAGTGCCCAGGTTAGACTATATAATTTGGGTAAAGTCGAGTGCTGTGTAGGTTTACCCTCATTTAAGGTGCCTGGGCTGCTCATGAGGCAATAATTTTTTTTCTAGATGGTAGGCAGAGTGCTGCATTGTGGGTCCGGAATTGCCAAACTTGAGGGCTTCGGGGCCAGGAGTGTGAGGACAGAAGTCTGAGAAGACAAGCTAGACTTGGGTTTCAGGGCAAGGGCACGGCAGGTACCCCCTGCAGATCTGAACCAGTATCTCATGCATCTGAAGTCAGGGCGAGGATCAGACGTTGGCTCAGGTTGGAGTTTCTGAGCATGACGGCCGCTTCATGAAGGGAGCAGAATCTCGAGGCCATTGAGGTTTTCCCACGTTGGGAGTTGTGGGATGCCCCCTTCATGGATTCCTTCTGCGGGACAATTGAGACCTGTTGGACAGCTCCAGGACATCCCATATGGAATGACTCCAGAGCACCGTTCGCGAATGGATACCTGGGAAGCCCGCCTCGCATTCCAATTGTCTCCTAGCAACAAGACAGTTTAGATCTGATGGCTCTGCCGGAGCGACCGGGGTGGCTGAGTTGAAATGGACTTTCCTGAGGATGGGTCCTAATGTGTTTTTGTGTCCATGAGGGCCTTGGAATGGGGCGGTGGCACCGGGACCCTGAAGTACTCTCCTAAGCTTTGGACATGGCTCCCATGCACAGGTTTCCTTGTGGAGACGAGATGAGTTCTGACGGGTGCCTCAGGAAAACACCTATGCTCGTATTGAAATCAGGCTTTTGAGGACACATGCCTGTAACCCAAAGCAATGGATCCTATTATGGCCTAGGGTCCTGTCTGGTTCAATCTTCTTCTCTGGAGACATCCATCTATGGTATGAGTGGAGGTCGATTATCAGCTGGTGTCAGACAGCCCTTGTTTGCTTTGTGCGACCTACACTATAGGGATGGCCTCAGGGACTTTGGAGGTTTCTCCTAATTTGTACGATTTTGGACCATGGAATAGGCAGAATTTCCATGGATGGTAGGCACAGTCCTAATGTGTGGCTCCAGGGGCCCAGCCTGGAGGGTGAGTGGCCCAAGACGTTGAGGACAGAAGTCTGAAAACAGAAACTCAGCTTAGGATTGGGGACGTAGGTATGGCAGGCCCGATCTACAAACCAAGAGAAGAACTCTTCAGGATATGAAGAAAGTGCGAGTCTGAGGCGCTTACTCAGGCTTTTGTCTCTGGATTTTGTATCAGCGATGGCCGTGGAATGTCGGGAAGGCCTCATGGCCATGGACGAATCTTCCTCTCTGAGGATTTGGCCCGATTCCCAATTGCTTTTCGTCAATCTGTGGGATGGGTGAACTCATTTCAGTTTTGTTACCTCAGGTGTCCCACCAAAAGAGGAATTCCAAAGGAAAGCCGTGGGGAAGACTGAAGGGACAACCCGAACTATAGTTAAAAATTGGGGCCTAGGGGCATGGCAAGCCCAATATGCTATCTCTTCATCCAGCCACTGAGTGGCCTTACTTGAGGACTGGGCTCAGCCTGAGCGTCACAATGTCTGTTTGTGACCAATGTGGCCCGCGAGCATGGGCGGGGCCTCATGGGCCACACTGGTTTCAACTACACTGAACGTTGGACAACATGCCAACCACAAGGTTTCTTGCCATGGGGAAGGAGTTCTGATTTCTGCATCACCTTCAACCCTGGGCAGTGATTGGATATAAGGTCTAGATTCTGAAACCTGAAAACTGATGTTGGGAAGAGATGACGACCTAAGGCCATGGCGGCTCCATGTGCTCAAGTGTGCGTCCAGCTGTCTGGGAGGGGCCAGGGGGTCCAGGCTCAGGCTGTGTCAGAAAGGGCATTAGTGCCCTGGTCAGCCTATGTATTTGGGGTACAGCCTAGGTCGGTGCAGGTTGATCCTCATTTGGGATTACTGGGTAGCCCCAGAGGACAATGTTTTTCTTCTGGAGGTCCGGCAGAGTGCTGCATTGTAGTTCTGGATTGCCAAACTGGAGGGCTTGTGGGCCAGTAGTCTGACTACAAAAGTCTGAGAAGAGAAGCTAGGCTTAGGTTTCTGGGTGAGGCCATGGCAGGCACAATCTACAGACCTGAATCTAGATCTCGTGCATCTGAAGTCAGGGCGAGGATCAGACGATCGATCAGGTTGGAGTTTCTGTCCCTGATGGCCCCTTCATGAATGGGGGGGCATCACGAGGCCATGGGGGTTTTCCCACGATGGGAGTTGTGAGAAGCTCCAAACTGCAGAGAGTCTTATGCAGGACAATTGAGACCTGTTGTTTGGCTCCAGGCCAATGATTCTGAGCAGGGTTCTAAGGATGGATGGCTGGGTAGCCCTCCTCGCATTCCAATTGTCTCCTAGCAACAAGACAGGTTAGATCTCCTGGATCTGTGGGAAGCAACCGAGGACGCGAGTTGAAATGGACACCCCTGGGGATGGGTCCTAATGTGCTTTTGTGTCTCTGGAGACCTTGGAATGAAGCGGAGGCACTGGGGCCCTAAAGGGTTCTCCTAACAGAGGCTTTGACACAGCTCCAACGTGCAAGTTTCCCATTGTAGATGAGATGTTTTCTGTTGTGTGGGTCAAGAAACAGCTATATGCTGCTTTTGAAATCCAGGACTCTGAGGAGAGATGCCTGGAAACCAAAGCAATGGATCTGATTAGTGCCTAGGGGCCTGTTCTTTCCTTTTTACCTCTGGGGACATCTGTCTATGGGTCTGAGTGCTGGTAGGTGCTCAGTTGGGCTCAGATTGCCCCTGTTTTTCCTGGGAAGTCACCACTATTGAGATGGATCAGGGACTTTGGAGGTTTATCCTATTAGAAGGGTTGTGGCCATTGGAATGGGCACACACAATTCCCTTGGAGAGGGCAAGTACAGTCCTCAGGTTTGGCTCCAGGGGCCTGAGCCTGTAGGTTGTGTAGGCCTGGGCTGTTTGGACAGTTGTCTGAAAACACACACCCACCAGGCTAGTCCCCCTGGAACCACACTTCAGGATTGTTCCTTCCCTCTCAAAGGGAATTCTTCATATTCCATTGGCCACAACCATATAAATCAGGAGAAATCTCCAATGTCCCTGGGACCATACCAATTTTGTAGGCCGCTTGGAACAAACAGGGGTGATCTGACACTAGCTGAGCAACTAGCTCCACACCAACTCGGAGACAGATGTCCCCAGAGAAGAACATTGAACAGGACAGGCCCCTAGGCCCTAATCAGATCCATTGTTTTGGTTTCCAGGCATCTCTTCTCAGAGGCCTGGTTTCCAATACCAGCCTATGGGGTTTCCAGTGGCCCCTTCAGAGCAAGTATTGTCTGCACATTGGAAACTTGCTCGTGGAGCTATGTCAGAACCTCAGAGGCCTGGTTTTCAATACCACCATATGGGGGTTTCCTGACTCATCAGTCAGAACAAATGTCTTCTCCACATGGGAAACGTGCTCTTTCAAGCTGTGTCAAAACCTCCGGCTAGGAAAATCCTTCAGGGCCCCGGTGCCACCACCTCATTCCAAGGTCTCCATGGACACAATCCCACATTAGGACCCATCTGCAGGAGAGTCTATTTCAACTCAGTGCCCTTGGGTGCTCCCCTAGAGCCAGCAGATCGAACCTATCTTGTCACTAGGAGACAATTGGAATGTGAGGCGGGCTGGCTAGGCATCCATCTGTAGAAAACTACTCTGAAGTAATTCCATATGGGACGTCCTGGAGCCATCCAACAGGTCACAGCTGTCCTGCAGAAGGAATCCTTGCGCTTTGGAGCACCTCACAACTCCCATTATGGGAAAAGCTCTGTGGCCTCGTGGTGCACTGTCCCCTTCATGAAAGAGCCATCTTGGACAGAAACTCCAACCTGAGCCAACGTCTAATCCTCGCCCTGACTTCAGATGCACGAAATCTTGATTCAACTCTGCAGAGTGTGCCTGCCGAAACCCCGCCCCGAAGCAAAACCTAGCTATTGTTCTCAGACTTCGTCCTCACACTCCGAGCCCACCAGCCCTCCAGTTAGGGAATTCTGGAGAGACACAATGCAGCACTCTGACTGCCCTCCAGAAGAGAAACGTTGTCCTATGGGGCTAACCAGAAACACCAAATGAGGATCAACCTGCATGCCACTTGACTCTACCCCAATTATACAGTTTCGCTTCGGCGTTAATGCCCTGTCTTGCACAGCCTGAGGTCTGAATTCCCAACCGACACCCAGACAGCTGGCTGTACACTGAGCACATCAGACCCGCCATGGCTTTAGGTCATCATCTCTTCCCAACCTTGGTTTTCAGGCTTCAGAACCTAGACCTTATATATACTCACTACCCAGGGGTGAACGTGATGCAGAAATGAAACTCCTTCTTCCTCAAGGCAAGAAACCTTGTGGTTGGCATGTTTTCCAACGTTCAGTGTAGGAGAATCCAGTGTAGCCCATGAGTCCCCGCCCATGTTTGAGAACCGCAATGGGCACAAACACATTGGGACCCTCAGTGTGAGCCCTGTCCTCAAGTAAAGCCTCTCAGGGGCTGGACCAAGAACCCGCATTGCCATCCCTAGTCCCCCAATATTAATGAGAGGTTGAGAGGTCTAGTCACCCCTATTCAGGTCTCTGCACTGGAACCCCTGAGGAAAAAAATATCGAAGGGTCTCCTCCATCCCCTGAATGAGCCCCAAAACTTGGGATCTAACCAAATCTTAAAAGAGAAAGAATCATCCATGGCCAAAGAGGCCATCCCGTCATTCCATGGCCACCATTGACACAAAATCTAGAGACAAAAGCCTGGAGATATGCCTCACACTTGCCCTTTGTTCATAGCCTGAAAAATTCTCCTCACGGACTATAGATCAGGCCTGTCATACCTACGTCCCCAAACCTAAGCTGAATTTGGGTTTTCAGATTTCTGTCCCCACTGTCCTGGCCCACACACCCTCCAGGCTGGGGCCCCTGGAGCCATGCCTCAGGACTGTGCCTGCCTTCTCCAAGCAAATTCTGCCCATTCCATTGGCCACAACCCTAAAGATTAGGAGAACACTCCAACGTCCCTGAGGCCATCCCAATAGTGTTGGCCACTCAGGGCAAACAGGGTGATCTGTCCTAAGATGAGCAACTACCTCAACTCAGACCCATAGACAGATAACCCCAGAGAAGAAGATTGAACCGGACAGGCACCTAGGACCTATGCAGATCCATTGCTTTTGATTCCTGGCATCTCTCCTCAGAGGCCTGTTTTCCAATACCAGCATATGTGTTTTTCTGGAGGTACCAGTCTGAACAAATCTCATTTCCACATGGGAAACATGCATTTTGGAGCTGTGTCACAACCTCCAGTTAAGGGAAACCTTCAGGTCCCAGCAGCCAACACCCCATTCCAAGGTCTCCATGGACACAAACCCACATTATGACCCATCAGCAGGCGAGTCCATTTCAACACATCCCCTTTGGTTGCTCCCCAAAAGAAGCAGATCGAACCTGCCTTGTCACTAGGAGACAATAGGAATGTGAGGCGGGCACTCCAGGAATCCATCCTTAGAACCCTGCACTGCCGTGGTTCCGCATGGGACGTCCTGGAGCAATCTGACCGGTCTCGACTGTCCCGTAGAAGGAATCCTTGCCGATTGGAGCAACTTACAATGCCAATCGTGGGAAAGTCTCCATAGCCCCATGATGCCCCCCACCATCATGAAGGGGCCATCCTGAACAGAAACTTCAACCTGAGCCTACGTCTGATCCTCGCCCTGACTTCAGATGCATGAGATTTAGATTTAGCTCTACAGAGTGTGCCTGCCATGATCTTGACCCAAAACCTAAGCCTAGCTTGTGTTCTCACACTTCCTTCCTCACAATTCTGGCCCACAAGCCCTCCAGTGTGAGAATTCCGTCGCCACAATGCAGCACTCTTCCTTCCCTCCAGAAGAAAAACGTTGCCCCTGGGGCTACCCAGAAACGCCAAATGAGGATCAACCTGCATGCCACTCAACTTTACTCCAATTATACAGTCTAAGCTTGGCACTAATGCCCTGTCTAACACAGCCTGAGCCTGGACCTCCTGGATGACACCCAGAAAGGTGGTGTCACACCTAAGGACTGTGCCAGTGCTCTCCAAGGGAAGTCTGCCCGTTTCATTTGCCACACCCTTACAGATTAGGAGAAACCTCCAATTCCCAAGACCAGTCCAATAGTGTTGGCCTCCCCCAACAAACATGGGTGATCTGACACAAGCTGAGCAGTGACCTCCATTCTGAATCTTAGACAGAGACACTCAGAGGAGAATATTGAAAAGGACAGGCCCCTAGACCGTAATCAGATCCATTGCTTTGGATTCCAGGCATTGTTCCCCAGATGCTTGGTTTCCAATACCAGGTTGTGGGGGTTTCAGAACAAATCTCGTCTCTACATGGGAAACTTGCTCTTTGGAGCTGCATCAAAACCTCAGGTTAGGAGAATTCTTCAGGGCAACAGAGCCACTGCCCCATTCCAAGGGATCCATGGACACAAATCCACATCGACTGATCCTCATGAGATTCCATTTCAATTCAGCCCCCTCGGTTGTTCCCCCAGTGACAGCAGATCAAATCCTCCTTTTCACTAGGACACAATTGGAATGCAAGTTGGACTGCCCAGGCATCCATCATTAGAACTGTGCTTTGGAGCATTTCTTATGGGACGTCCTTGATCCATCCAAAAAGTCGTGACTGTCCCGCTGACGGAATCCTTGTGGTTTGGAGCATCACACACTCACAAAGTTGGAAATCTTCCATGGTTTCCTGATGCCCCCCCCCACCTTCATGAAGGGGACATCATGTACAGAAACTCCAACCTAAGCCAACATCTGATCCTCGCCCTGACTTCAGATGCACGAGATCTCATTTCAGGTCTGTAGAGTGTGCCTGCCATGTCACCACTGTGAATTCAAAGCTGAACTTGTGTTCTCAGACTTCTGTCCTAAAACACCTGGCCCACAAGCCCTGAAGTTGGCAATTCTGGAGCCAGAATGCAGCACTCTGCCTGCCCTGCAGAAGAAAATCTTTGCCCTATGGGGCCAACCAGAAACCCCAAATGAGGACCAACCTTCACATCACTCGACTGTACCCCAATTATACAGTCTAGCCTGGGGACTAATGCCCTGCCTGACACAGCCTGAGCCCAGACCTCATGATGGACACAGACATCTGGCCGAACACTAAGTGCATTGGACCCACCATGGCCTTAGGTTGTCATCTCTTACCAACCTCGGTTTTCAGGCTTCAGAATCTAGACCTTATCTCTACTCACTGCCATGCCGTGTACGTGATGCAGAAATCAGAACTCCTCCTTCCCCGTGACCAGAAACCCTGTGGTTGGCATGTTGTCCAACGTGCAGTGTAGGAGAAACCAGCATGGCCCATGAGGCCCCAGACATGCTTGAGGGCTGCGATGGGCACAAACACACATTAGGATCCTAAGCATGATCCCTGGCCTCAAGTAAAGCCTCTCCGGGGATGGACCAAGAGCCCACATATGGAGATTACCATGCCCCTACTCCCCAGGCCTTAACCAGTGCTTGAGAAGTCTAGTCACCCCTACTCAGATCTCTTCTCTAGAATCCCTCCTTGGTGGGACACATGAGGTTAAAAAAAAAATAGAGAAAGGACTCCTACCGTCCAAAGAATGACCGCAAACACTTGGAATTGGGCCAAATTCACAGAGAGAAATACTCGTCCATGGCTGATGAGGCCATCCTGACATTCCACGGCCACCATTGACACAAAATCCGGAGACAAAAGCCTGAACAAAGCGCCCTTTGTTCAAAGCCTGAAAAATTCTCACGGTCTGTAGATCGGGCCTGCCATACCTATGTCCCCAAACCTAAGCCAAGTTTGTGTTTTCAGAATTCTGTCTCCATTGTCCTGGCCCACACACCCTCAAGGCTTGGCCCCATGGAGCCACACCTCAGGACTGTGCCTGCCCTCTCCATGGGAATTCTGCTCATTCCTTTGGCACAACCTGACAGATTAGGAGCAACATCCGAAGTCCCCGAGGCCACCCCAATATTGTAGGATGTCCGGGACAAACAGGGACCATCTGCCACAAGCTGAGCCACTACCTCCAATCAGACCTGTAGATAGATATCCATAGAAAAGAAGATTGAACAGGACAGGCACCTAGGCCCTAAACGGATCCATTGCTTTTGTTTTCACGTATCTCTCCTCAGAGGCCTGGATTCCAATACCAGCACATGGGGGTTTCTGGAGCTACCAATCAGAACAAATCGCATGCCACATGGGAATCATGCTATATGGAACTGTGTCAAAACCTCCAGTTAGGAGAAAATTTCACGTCACTGGAGCCACCGCCCCATTCCAATGTCTCAATGGACACAATCCCACATTATGACCCATCCTCAGGAGAGTCCATTTCAACTCAAACCTGGCGGTTGCTCACCCAGTGCCAGCAGATCAAACCTGCTTTGTCACTAGGAGACAATTGGAATGCGAGTTCGTTGCCCAGGTATCCGTTGTTAGAACTCTGCTCTGGAGAAATTCCTAATGGGGTGTCCTTGATCCATTCAACAGGTCTCAACTGTCCTGCAGAAGGAATCCTTGTGGTTTGCAGCATCACACACTCGCACCGTGGGAAAACCTCCATGGCCTCGTGATGCCTCCACCTTCAGGTAGAGGACATCATGGACAGAAACTCCCGTCTGATCCTCGCCCTGACTTCAGATGCATGAGATCTCAATTCAGCTCTGCAGAGTGTGCCTGCCTTGCCCTCGCCCCAAAACCTAAGCCAGCTCACGTTCTCAGACTTCCGACCTCACACTCCTGGCCCACAAGCCTTCCACTTTGGGAATTCTGGAGACAAAATGCAGCACTCTGCCTGCCCTCCAGAAGAGAGACTTTGCCCTAGGGGTCTACCCAGAAACATCAAATGAGGATCAACCTGCAATTCTCTAGACTGTACCCCAATTATACAGTCTAGCCTGGGCACTAATGCCCTGTCTGACACAGCCTGACCCCAGACCTCGTGACCGACACCCAGACACCTGGCCTCACACTGAACACAACGAACATGCCATGGCCTTAGGTCATCATCTCTTCCCAACCTTGGTCTTCAGGCTTCAGAACCTAGACATTATCTCCACTCACAACTAAGTGATGTACGTGATGCAGAAATCAGAACTTCACCTTCCCCATGACCAGAAACCTTGTGGTTGGCATGTTGTCCAACGTTCAGTATATGAGAACCCAGCATGGCCCATGAGGCCTCAGACATGCTTGAGGGCTGCGATGGGCACAAACACACATTAGGACCCTAAGCATGAACCCTGGCCTCAAGTAAAGCCTCTCCGGGGCTGGACCAAGAGCCTGCATATGGGACTTGCCATGCCCCTACTCCCCCAATCCTAGCCAGAGCTTGAGAAGTCTAGTCAACCTTATTCAGAGCTCTTTCCTGGAATCCCTCTTTGGTGTGACACATAAGGTAAAAAAAAAAAAAAAAAACCAAGATAAAGAAAAAAAAAAATTAAGGACTCCTACCATCCAAAGAATGACCCCAAACACTTGGAATCTGGCCAAATCCACAGAGAGAAATACTCGTCCATGGTCGATGAGGCCAGCCTACATTCCATGGCCACCATTGACACAAAATCCGGAGACAAAAACCTGAAAAAGCGCCACACACTTGCCCTTTGTTCAGAGCCCCCAAAATTCTCAAGGTCTGTAGATCGGGCCTGCCATACCTATGTCCCCAAACCTAAGCCGAGTTTGTGTTTTCAGACTTCTGTCTCCATTGTCCTCACCCACACATTCTAAAGGCTGGGCCCCATGGAGCCACACCTCAGGACTGTGCCTGCCCTCTCCAAGGGAATTCTGCTCATTCATTTGGCACAACCTGACAGATTAGGAGAATCATCCAAAATCTCTGAGGCCATCCCAATAGTGTAGGATGTCCTGGACATACAGGGACCCTCTGGCACAAGCTGAGCCACTACCTCCAATCAGAACCTTAGACAGATATCCATAGAAAAGAATATTGAACAAGAAAGGCACCTAGGCCCTAATTGGATCCATTGCTTTTGTTTTCAGGCATCTCTCCTCAGAGGCCTGGATTCCAATACCAGCATAAGGGGGTTTCCAGAGCTACCTATCAGAAAAAATCTCGTCTCCACATGGGAATCTTGCTCTATGGAGCTGTGTCATAACCTCCAGTTAGGAGAAAACTTCAGGTCACTGGAGCCACTGCCCCATTTGAATATCTCCATGGACACAATCCCAAATTATGACCCATCCTCAGGAGAGTCCATTTCAACTAAACCCCCTCGGTTGCTACTCCAGAGCCAGCAGATTGAACCTGCCTTGTCGCTAGGAGACAATTGAAATGCGAGTTGGGCTCTTCAGGCATCCATCCTTAGAACCCTGCTCTTGCGTCGTTCCTTATGGGACATCCTTGAGCCATCCAACAGGTCTCGACTGTCCCACAGGAGTCCTTGTGCATGGACCACCTAACAACTCATATCATGGAAAGCTTCCAAGGTCACATGATGCCCCCAATCTTCATGAAGGCAGATCATGGAAAGAAACTCCAACCTGAGCCAACAGCTGATCTTCGCCTTGACTTCAGATGCACGAGATCTTGATTCAGCTCTTCAGAGTGTACCTGCTGTGCCCTCACCCCAAAACCTAAGCGTAGCTAGTGTTCTCCGACTTCCATCCTCACTCTCCTGGACCACACGCCCTCTATTTTGGGATTTCCGATGACACAGTGCTGCACTCTGCCTGCCCTCTAGAAAAAAAATATTGCCCTATGGGTCTACCCAGAAACCTCAAATGAGGATAAACCTGCACGTCACTCAACTGTACACCAATTATATAGTCTAGCCTGTGCACTAATGCCCTGTCCGACAGAACCTGAGGCCTGAATTCCCAACCGACACCCAGACAGCTTGCAGTACACTGAGAACATCTGAACCGCCATGGCCTTAGGTCGCCATCTCTTTCCAACTTCGGTTTTCAGGCTACAGAATCCTAGACCTTATCTCTACTCATTTCCCATGGGTGAACGTGATGCAGAAATCAGAACTCCTCCTTCCCTCTCGCCAGAATCTTGTGGTTGGCATCTTGTCCAACGTTCAGTGGAGGACCCCTGTAGGGCCTACAGGGGTAGTAGTAGGGCCCCTGAGGGTAGTGTAGGGTCCCTGAGGCCCTGCCTATGCTTAAGAGCTGCGGTGGGCTCAAACACACATTGGGACCCTCAGTTTGAGCCCTGTCCTCAAGTAAAGCCTCTCAGTGGCTGGACCATGAGCCCGCATATGGGGCCTGCCATGCCCCAAGTCACCCAATCTTAACCAGAGGTAGAGACATCTAGTCACCCCTACTCAGGGCTCTGCTCTGGAAACCCTCTTTGGTGGGACATTTGAGGTAAATAAACACAGAAAGGACTCCTCCCACTCACAGAATGACCCCAATCACTTGGGATTGGGCCATCCCAAGTGATTGGGGTCCAGAGAGAAAGACTCGTCCATGGCCCATGAGGCCAGCCCGACATTCCATGGCCACTATTGACACAAAATCCAGAGACATAAGCTTCAGCAAGCGTTCACACTCACCCTTAGGTCATAGCCCAAAAAATTCTCCTCATAGTCTGTAGATTGGGCCTGCCATACCTACGTCCCCAAACCTAAGCCGAGTTTGTATTTTCAGACTTCTATCCTGACATCCCTGTCCCACACACCCTCCAGACTGAGGCCCCTGGAGCCACACCTCAGGACTGTGCCTGCCCTCTCCAAGGAAATTCTTCCCATTCCATTGGCCACAACCCTACAGATAAGGAGAAACCTCCAAAGTCCCAGAGGCCATTCCAATAGTGTAGGCCACCCAGGACAAAGAGGGGCGATCTCTCACAAACTGAGCAACGACGTCAACTCACCCGTAGACAGATAACCCAAGAGAAGAAGATTAAACTGGACTGGCCCCTAGAATGTAATTTGTTCCATTGCTTTTTTTTTCTAAGCATCTCTCCTCAGAGGCCTGTTTTACAATACCAGCATATGGGGGATTCCAGAGATACCAATCAGAACAAATCTTGTCTTCACATGGGAAACTTATCCTTTGGAGCACTGTAAAAGCCTCCAGTTAGGAGAAACCTTCAGGTAGCCGGAGCAACCGCCCTATTCCAAGGTCTCCATGGACACATACCCGCATTATGACCATTCGGCAGGAGAGTACATTTCAACTCAGCCCCGTCGATTACTCCCCCAGAGGCAGAATATCAAACCTGCCTTGTCGCTAGGAGACAACTGGAATGCAAAGCAGACTCTCTAGGCATCCATCCATGGAATCCTGCTCTGGCGCCGTTCCATATGGGATGTCCTGGAGCCTTCCAACAGGTCTTGACTGTCCCACAGAAGGAATCCTTGCAGATTGGAGCATCTCACAACTCCTATCGTGGGAAAACCTACATGGCCTCATGAGAGGCTCCCCTTTATAAAGGGGCCATCATGGACAGAAACTCCAACCTGAGCCAACTTCTGATGCATTGCTTTGGTTTCTAGGTATCTCTCCTCAGAGGCCTGGTTTCCAATATCAGAATATGGGGGCTTCCTAAGGAAACAATCAGAACAGATCTCATCTCCACATGGGAAACTTGCTCTTTGGAGCTGTGTCAATACCTCAGGTTAGGAGGATCCTTCAGGGCGCTGGCACCATGGCCCAATCCCAAGGTCTCCAAGGACACAAACTTACATTATGAACCATTCTCAGGAGAGTCCATTTCAAATCAGCCCACTCTGCTGCTCACCCAGAGCCAGCTGATCAAACCTTCCTTGTCACTAGGAGACAGTTAGAATGGGAGGAGGGCTGCCCAGGCATCCATCCTTAGAACCCTGCTCTGGAGAACTTCTTTATGGGATGTCTTGAATCCAACCAACCTGTCTTGACTGTCTCGCAGAATGAATCCTTGTGGTTTGAAGCATCACACAATAACACTGTGAGAAAACCTCCATATCCTCATGATGACCCACACCTTCATAAATGGGCCATCATGGACAGAAACTCCATCCTAAGCCAAAGTCTGATCCTCGCCCTGAATTCAGAAGCATGAGATCTCGATTCAGCACTTGAGAGTGTGCCTGCTGGGCCCTCGCCTGAAAACCTAAGCCTATCTTGTGTTCTCAGACTTCCGTCCTCAGAATCCTGGCCACACCCCTCCAGTTTGGCAATTCTGGAGACACAATGCAGCACTCTGCCTGCCCTCCAGAAGAAAAATGTTGCCCTATAGGGCTAACCAGAAACGCCAAATGAGTAACAACCTGCATGCCACTCGACCATACCCCAATTATACAGTCTAGCCTGTGCACTAAAGCCCTGTCTGACACAGCCTGAGGGCAGACCTCCAGTCCAACACCAGGACAGCTGGCCGTACACTGAGCATATCATACCCACAATGGCTTTAGGCCATCATCTCTACCCAACCTCAATTTTCACCTTCAGAACCTAGACCTTATCTACACTCACTGCTCAGGAGTGAACGTGATGCAAGAATCAGAACTTCTCCTTCGCCATGGCAAGAAACCTTGTGGTTGGCATGTTGTCCAACGTTCATTGTAGGAGAAAGCAGCATGGACTATGAGGTCCCACCTATCCCTGAGGGCCACAATTTGCACAAACACATATTGTGACACTCAGCGTGAGCCCTATCCTCATGTGAAGCCTCTTAGTGACTGGAACAACAGCCCACATATGGGGCTTGCCAAGCCCCTAGTCACCCAATCTCAACCAGAGTTCGAGATGTCTAGTCACCCGACTCAGGGCTCTGCTCTGGAATCCCTCTTTGGTGGGACACCTGAGGTAAAAAAAAAAAAATACAGAAAGGACTTTTCCCATCCACAGAATGATCCCAACCCCTTGGGATCAGGCCAAATCACCAGAGAAAGAATTGTCCATGGCCCTTGAGGACACCCCGACATTCCACGGCCACCGTTGACACAAAATCCAGAGACAAAAGCCTGAGCAAGCGCCACATACTCGCCCTTTGTTCATAGCCCGGAAAATTCTCACGTTCTGTAGATCGAGCCTTCATACATACATCCCCAAACCTAAGCTGAGTTTGTATTTTCAGACTTCTGTCCCCACAGGCCTGGCCCACACACCATCCAAGCTGGGGCCCTTGGAGCCACCCCTCAGGACTGTGGCTTCCCTCTCCAGGGGAATTCTGCCATTTCCATGGCCACAACCTTATAGATTAGGAGAAACCTCCAAACTCCCCGAGGCCATCCGAATAGTGTTGGCTGCCCAGGACAAACAGGGATGATCTTTCACAAGTTAGGAAACTACCTCCACTCAGACCCAGAGACAGATATCCCCATAGAATAATATTGAACTGGACAGGCACTTAGGCCCTAATCAGATCCATTGCTTTTGTTTCCAGGCATCTCTCCTCAGAGGCCTGGTTTCCAATACCAGCATAGGGGGATTACTGAGGCACTCATCAGAAAAATCTCGTCTCCACATAGGAAATGTACTCTTTGGAGCTCTATAAAAACCTCTGTTTAGGAGAATCTTTCAGGGCCCCGGATCAAGCGCCCCATTCCAGGGTCTCCATGGACTTAAAACCACATTATGATCTATCCTCGGGAGCGTCCATGTCAACTCAACCCCCTTGTTTTCTCCCCCAGGGCCCGCAGATCAAACCTGCTTTGTCGCTAGGAGACAACTAGAATGGGAGGTGGGCTGCCTAGGCATCAATCCTTAGAACCCTACTCTGGAGTCATTCCATATGGGACATCCTAGATCCATCAAACAGGTCTCAAGTGTCCCACAGAAGGAATCTTTGCAGTCTGGAGCATCTCAGAACTCCCATTGTGGGAAAATCTACATGGCCTCTTGAGACGCTCCACTTTATAAAGTGGCCATCATGGACAGAAACTCCAACCTGAGCAAACGTCTGATATTCGCCCTGACTTCAGGTGCATGAGATCATGATTCAGCTCTGCAGAGTGTGCCTTCTGTGCCCTCACCCCCAAAACTAAGCCTAGCTTGTGTTCTCAGACTACAGTCCTCACACCCCTGGCCCAAAATCCCTACAGTTTGGCAATACTGGGTCCACAATGCAGCACTCTGCCTGCCCTCCCAGAGAAAAAACGTTGCCTTATGGAACTACCTAGAGACCCGTATGAGGATCAATTGAACGCCACTCGACTGCACCCCAAATATTCAGTCTACCCTGTCTAATGCCTTGTCTGACACAGCATGAGCCCACACCTCCAGACCTACGCTCAACAGCTGGCCGCACACTGAGCTCATTGGACCCAACCGGTCCTTAGGTCTTCATCTCTTCCCAACCTCGGTTTTCAGGTTTCAGAACCTAGACCTAAACTCCAATCACTGTCCAGGGGTTAACGTGATGCAGAAGTCACAACTCTTCCTTCGCCATGGCCAGAAACCTTGTGGTTGGCATATTCTCCAACGTTCAGTGTCGGAGAATCCAGCGTGGCCCATGAGGCCCTTCCCATGCTTGAGGGCCTTGTTGGCACAAATAGGCATTGTGACCCTCAGCATGAGCCCTGTCCTCAAGGAAGGCCTCTCAGTGTCTGAATCAAGAGCCCACATATTGGACATGCCATGCCCCTAGGCCCCCAAACTAAAACATGGGTGGGGTTGCCCAGTTGTCCCTCCCGAGGACTCTGCTCTTTAATCCCTCCTTTATTGGGACACATGAGGTACAAAAAATAAAATAAAATAAAATAAAAAACAGAAAGGACTCCTCCCATCCCACAGAACATACACAAACTCTTGGGATTGGGTCAAATCCTCAGAGAAGGAAAGCCGTCCACAACCCATGAGGCAACGCCAGCATTCCACCCACATTGTTGACACAAATCCAGAGACAAAATCTGAGCAATCACCTCAAACTCACACTTTTTCATATCCTGAAGTGTTATCACGGTCTGTAGATTGGGCGTGCCATAACTATGTCCGCAATCCTAAGCGGAGTTTGTGTTTTCAGATTTTTGCTCCACAGGCCTGGCCCACACACCCTCAAAGTTGGGCCCCTAGAGCCAAACTCAGAACTTTGCCTGCCCTCTCCAGGGGATTTCGGCCCATTCCATTGACCACAACCCTATAGATTAGGAGAAACTCCAAAGTCCCGAGGCCATTCCAATATTATAGGTCACCCAGGAAAACAGGGGCGATCTGACACAATCTGAGCAACTACCTCACCTCAGATACTTAGACACGTATCCCCAGCAAAGAGATTGAACCGGACAGGCACCTAGGCTCTAATCATATCCATAGCTTTTGTTTCCAGTCATCTCTCCTCAGAGGCCTGGTTTCCAATACCAGCATATGGGAGATTCCTTAGGCACTCATCAATTCACAATTCTCTTCTCTACATAGGAAACATACTCTTTAGAGCTCCATCAAAACCTCCGGTTATGAACATCCCTCAAGGACCCAGATCAAGACCCCATTCCAAGGTCTCCATGGACACAAATGCACAATATGACCCATCCTCAACTCACCCATTTCAACACACCCGATTCGGTTGCTCCACTAGATCAGGCAGATCGAACTTGCCTTGGCTCTATGAGACACCTGGAATGGAAGGCAGGCTGCCCAGGCATCCATCCTTAGAACCCTGCTCTGGATAACTTCCTTATGGGATGTCCTGGAGCCATCCACCGGTCTCACCTGTCCCACAGAAGGAATCATTGCGGTTTGGAGCATCTCACAATTCAAATCGTGGGAAAAACTCCATGTCCTCGTGACACCCTCCCATTCATGAAGGGGCCATCATGGACAGAAACTCCGACCTAAGCCAACGTCTGATCCTAGCTCTGTCTTCAGGTATACGGGATCTCGAATCATCTCTGCAGAGGGTGCCTGCCGTCCCTTCACCCCAAAATCTAAGTCTGGCTTGTGTTCTCAGAATTTTTTCCTCACACCCCTGGCCCACAAGCCTTCCAGTTTGGGAATTCTGGAGCCAGTATGTGACACTGTGTCTTCCCTCCAGAAGAAAAACGTTGCCCTCTGGGGCTACCCAGTAACCACAAATGAGTACCATCCTGCACGAAACTCGACTGCACCCCAATGATACAGTCTAGCCTGGGCACTAATTCCCTGTCTGCCACAGCCTGAGCCTGCACCTCCCAACCCACACTCAACAGCAGGCCAAACACTGAGCACATCAGACACACCATGGCCTTAGGGCTTCATCTCTTCCCAACCTCAGTTTTCAGGCTTCAGAACCTAGACCTTAAATCCAATCATAGTCCAGGAGTGAAAGTGTGGCAGAAATTAGAACTCCTTCTTCCCCATGGCCAGAAAACTTGTGGTTGCCATATTGTGCAACGTTCAGTGTAGGAGAAACCAGCATGGTACATTAGGCCACCCCCTGACTTGAGGGGCTCCTTGGGCACAAAAACACATTGTGAAACTCAGTGTGAGACCTATCCTCAAGGAAGGCCTCTCAGTGTCTGGACCAAGAGCCCACATATGGGGCTTGCCATGTTCTTAGGTCCCAATGTTAACCAGAGGTCTGGTTGTCCAGTTGCCCCAACCCACGACTCTGCTCTGGAATCCCTCTTTTGGTGATCCACCTGAGGTAAAAAAAAAAAAAATAAATAAAAAAATAAAATAAAAAAAAAACCAGAAAGGCCTCCTCCCTTCCCACAGAATGAACCCAAACTCTTGGGATCAGGTCAAATCCCCAGAAAGGGAGCCTCATCGATGGCCCATGAGGACACCCCGACATTCCATGGCAATCGGTGACACATTTCCAGAAAAAAAAAAAAAAAAAGCATGAGCAAGCATCTCACATCGCCCTTTGTTCATATCCCGAAGAGTTCTCCTCACGGTCTATAGATCGGGCCGGCCATACCTACATCCCCCAACCTAAGTGGAGTTTCTGTTTTCAGACTTTTGTCCAAATAGCCCTGGACCACACACGCTCCACACTTGGGTCCCTGGAGCCACACCTCAGGACTGTGCTTCCCTTTCAAGGGAATTCTTCCCATTCCATTGGCCACAACCTTGCAAATGAGGAAAAACCTCCAAAGTCACCGAGGCCATCCCATTAGTGTAGGCCGCCCAGGACAAACAGGGGTGATCTCAAACCA
Source organism: Mustela nivalis (assembly GCF_964662115.1). Lineage (NCBI taxonomy): Eukaryota > Metazoa > Chordata > Mammalia > Carnivora > Mustelidae > Mustela > Mustela nivalis. The sequence goes on along the minus strand of NW_028134180.1, from coordinate 12,338 downwards.
GCTGAGCAACTACCTCCACTCAGACAACAGATGTCCCCAGAGAAGAATATTGAACCGGTCAGGCCCCTAGGCCCTAATCAGATCCATTGCTTTGGTTTCCAGGCATCTCTCCTCAGAGGCCTCGTTTCCAATACCAGCATATGGTGGTTTCCTGAGGCACCATTAAAAACAAATCTCGTCTCCCCATGGAAAACTTGCTCATTGGAGCTTTGTCATAACCTCTGGTTAGGAGAATCCTTCAGGGCCCTGGTGCCACTGCCCCATACCAAGGTCTCCATGGACTCAAACCAACATTAAGACCATCCTCAGGAAGGTCCATTTAAACTCAGCCCCCTCAGTTGCTACCCCAAGACAGCAGATCAAACGTTTATTGTTGCTAGGAGACAATTGGAATGTGAGGCTGGCTGCCCAGGCATCCATACTTAGAACGCTTTTCTGGAAAAATACCTTATAAGACGTCCTGGAGCCATCCAACAAATCTTAATTGTCCCACAGAAGGAATCCTTGCGGTTTGGAGCATCTCACAACTCCAATAGTGGGAAAACCACCATGGCATCATAATGCCCCCCCTTCCTGAGGGGCCCACATGGGCAGAAACTCAAACCTGAGCCAAAGTCTGAACCTCGACCTGACTTCAGACGCATGAGATCTCAATTCCGCTCTGCAGAGTGTGCCTGCCATGTCCTTGCCCTGAAACCTAAGCTTAGCTTGTGTTCTCAGACTTCTGTCCTCACTCTCCTGGCCCACAATCCCTCCAGTTTGGGAATTCCGAAGCCACAATGCAGCACTCTGCCTGCCCTCCAGAAGAAATACTTTGCCCTATGCTGCTAATAAGAAACACCAAATGATTTTCTAATGCATGCCACTCGATTTTAAAGCAATTATACAGCCCACCCTGTATACTAATGCCCTGTATGTCACAGCCTGAGACAAGACATCCCAAAACACCCAGACAGCTGGCCCCAACCTGGACACATAGGACCCGCTATGGCTGTAGGTCGTCATCTCTTCCCAACCTCGGTTTTCAGGTTTCAGAACCTAGACCTTATCTCCAATCACTGCCCAAGGGTGAACGTGATGCAGAAATTAGAATTCCTCCTTCCCCATGGCCGGAAACCTTGTGGTTGGCATGTTGTCCAACGTTCAATGTGGGAAAACCTACATTGTCCGAAAGGACACGCCAGTGCTTGAGGGCCGCCTAGGGCACAGACATGCATTTTGACCTGCAGCGTGAGTCCCGTATTAAAGTAACGCCTCTCAGTGGCTGGACCAAGATCCTGCATATGGGGCTTGTCATATCCATAGGCCCCCAAACTTAACCAGAGGGCGAGTATTCCAGTTGTCAGTACCCACTGCTATGCTCTAGAATCCCTCTACTGGGGGAACACATGAAGCAGAAAACAGGACACTTCCCTTCCCACAGAATGACCCCAAACTCTTGGGGGCTGGACAAACTACCAGAGAGGGAGACTTCTACGACCCATGAGGCAACTCCTACATTAAACGGACATTGTGGACAAAACATCCAGAGACAAAAGCCTGAGCGACTGCCTCCCTCTCACCCTTCTTTCATATCCCGAGGAGCTCCCCTCATGGACTGTAGATCAGGCCTGCCGTAACCTCAGCCCCAAACCTGAGCTGAGTTAGGGTTTTTGGATGTCTGTCTGCACAGCCATGGCCCACACGGCCTCCAGGATGGGGTCTCTGGAGCCACACCACAGAACTGTGCCTGCTCTCTCCTAAGAAACTGCCCATTCCATTGGCCACAACTCTACAAAATAGTAGAAACCTCAAGGTCCCAAGGACATCCCACTACCGCAAGCCGCACTGGACAAATAGGGGCATTATGACACAAGCTGAGCAACTACTATCTCCATGCAGACACACTGACAGATATCCGCAGAGACAGAAGATTGAACCAGACAGGCCCCTAGGCCCTATTATGAACTCTTGCTTTGGTGTCCAGGTATCACTCCTCAGAGGCCTGGGTTCGAACACCAGCATACGGGCTTTCCTGAGGCACTAGACAGAAGACTTCTCTTCTCCACATGGGAAGCTTCCTTGTTGGAGATGTGTCAAGCCCTTCGGGTTGGAGAATCCTGCAGAGTCCCTTAGCTACTGCCACATTCCAAGGTCTCCATGGCCACCAACCCACATTATGACTCATCCTCAGGAGAGTCCATTTAAACTCAGCCATCTGGGTAGCTCACCCAAGAGCCCGCAGATTAAGCGTGCCTTGTCTCGACCGGGCAATGGGAAGGTGAGTTGGCGTGTCTCGGCATCCATGCTTAGGCCCCTGCTCTCGAGTCTTTCTGTATGGGGCATCCTGGAACCATCCAATAGTACTCGACTGTCCTGAAGAAGGAAACTTTGAAGTTTGGAGCAGCTCACAACTCCCAGCGTAGGGAAACTTCCCTGGCCTCATGACGCCCCCACCCCCTTCAGGAAGGGGCCGTCATGGACACAAACTCCAGCTTGAGGCAACATCTGATACTCGCCCTGACCTCACCTGCAGGAGATCTCGATTCAGCCTCTGCAGAGTGGGCCTGCCATGCTCTTGGCCCCAAAACTTGTGCTAGCTTGTGTTTTCAGACTTCCTTCCTCACAAACCTGGCCACACCCCTCCAGTTAGGCAATTCTGGAGACACAATGCAGCACTCTGCCTGCCCTCCAGAAGAAAAATGTTGCCCTGTAGGGCTAACCGGAAACGCCAAATGAGTAACAACCTGCATGCCACTCGACCATACACCAATTATACAGTCTAGCCTGTGCACTAAAGCCCTGTCTGACACAGCCTGAGGGCAGACCTCCATCCAACACCCAGAAAGCTGGCCGTACACAGAGCATATCACACCCACAATGGCTTTAGGCCATCATCTCTAACCAACCTCAGTTTTCACCTTCAGAACCTAGACCTTATCTCCACTCACTGCTCAGGAATGAATGTGATGCAAGAATCAGAACTTCTCCTTCGCCTTGGCAAGTAACCTAGTGGTTGGCATGTTGTCCAATGTTCATTGTAGGAGAAAGCAGCATGGACTATGAGACACCACCTATCCCTGAGGGCCACAATTTGCACAAACACACATTGTGACCCTCAGCGTGAGCCCTATCCTCATGTAAAGCCTCTTAGTGACTGGAACAGCAGCCCACATATGGGGCTTGCCAAACCCCTAGTCCCCCAATCTCAACCAGAGTTCGAGATGAGTAGTCACCCCTACTCAGGGCTCTACTCTGGAATCCCATTTTGGTGGGACACCTGAGGTAAAAAAAAAAAAAAATATATATATATATATATATATATATATATATATATATATATATACACACAGAAAGGACTCTTCCAATCCACAGAATGATCCCAACCACTTGGGATCAGGCCATATCACCAGAGAAAGAATTGTCCATGGCCCTTGAGGACATCCCGACATTCCACGGCCACCGTTGACACAAAATCCAGAGACAAAAGCCTGAGCAATCGCCACATACTCGCCCTTTGTTCATAGCCCGGAAAATTCTCACGTGCTGTAGATCGAGCCTTCATACATACATCCCCAAACCTAAGCTGAGTTTGTGTTTTCAGACTTCTGTCCCCACAGGCCTGGCCCACACACCATCCAAGCTGGGGCCCCTGGAGAAACACCTCAGGACTGTGGCTTCCCTCTCCAGGGGAATTCTGCCATTTCCATTGTCCACAATCCTATAGATTAGGAGAATCCTCCAATCTCCCCGAGGCCATCCGAATAGTGTTTGCTGCCCAGGACACACTGGGATGATCTTTCACAACTTAGGAAACTACCTCCACTCAGACCCAGAGACAGATATCCCCATAGAATAATATTGAACTGGACAGGCACTTAGGCCCTAATCAGATCCATTGCTTTTGATTCCAGTCATCTCTCCTCAGAGGCCTGGTTTCCAATACCAGCATATGGGAGATTCCTTAGGCACTCATCAAAACAATTCTCCTCTCTACATAGGAAACATACTCTTTAGAGCTCCATCAAAACCTCCTGTTATGAACATCCCTCAAGGCCCCGGTTCAAGCACCCCATTCCAAGGTCTACATGGACACAAATGCACATTATGACCCATCCTCAACTCACCCATTTCAACACACCCGCCTCGGATGCTCCCGTAGATCCAGCAGATCGAACTTGCCTTGGCTCTATGAGACACCCGGAATGGGAGGCAGGCTGCCCAGGCATCCATCCTTAGAACCCTGCTCTGGATAACTTCCTTATGGGATGTCCTGGAGCCATCCAACAGGTCTCGACTGTCCCACAGAAGGAATCATTGCGGTTTGGAGCATCTCACAATTCCCATCGTGGGAAAACCTCCATGTCCTCGTGACACCGTCCCCTTCATGAAGGGGCCGTCATGGACAGAAACTTCGACCTAAGCCAACGTCTGATCCTAGCTCTGTCTTCAGGTGTACAGGATATCAAATCATCTCAGCAGAGGGTGCCTGCCGTCCCCTCACCCCGAAATCTAAGTCTGGCTTGTGTTCTCAGAATTTTTTCCTCACACTCTTGGCCCACAAGCCTTCCAGTTTGGGAATTCTGGAGCCACTATGTGGCACTGTGTCTTCCCTCCAGAAGAAAAACGTTGCCCTCTGGGGCTACCCAGTAACCACAAATGAGTACCATCCTGCATGAAACTCGACTGCACCCCAATGATACAGTCTAGCCTGGGCACTAATTCCCTGTCTGCCACAGCCTGAGCCTGCACCTCCCAACCCACACTCAACAGCTGGCCGAACACTGAGCACATCAGACACACCATGGCCTTAGGGCTTCATCTCTTCCCAACCTCAGTTTTCAGGCTTCAGAACCTAGACCTTAAATCCAATCACAGTCCAGGAGTGAAAGTGTGGCAGAAATTAGAACTCCTTCTTCCCCATGGCCAGAAAACTTGTGGTTGCCATATTGTGCAACGTTCAGTGTAGGAGAAACCAGCATGGTACATTAGGCCACGCCCTGACTTGAGGGGCTCCTTGGGCACAAAAACACATTGTGAAACTCAGTGTGAGACCTATCCTCAAGGAAAGCCTTTCAGTGTCTGGACCAAGAGCCCACATATGGGGCTTGCCATGTTCTTAGGTCCCAATGTTAACCAGAGGTCTGGTTGTCCAGTTGCCCCAACCCACGACTCTGCTCTGGAATCCCTCTTTTGGTGGTCCACCTGAGGTAAAAAAAAAAAAACAAAAACAAAAACAAAAAAAATAAACAAAAAAACAGAAAGGCCTCCTCCCTTCCCACAGAATGACCTCAAACTCTTGGGATCAGGTCAAATCCCCAGAAAGGGAGCCTCATCGATGGCCCATGAGGACACCCCGACATTCCATGGCAATCAGTGACACATTTCCAGAAAAAAAAAAAAAAAGCATGAGCAAGCATCTCACATCGCCCTTTGTTCATATCCCGAAGAGTTCTCCTCACGGTCTATAGATCGGGCCGGCCATACCTACATCCCCCAACCTAAGTGGAGTTTGTGTTTTCAGACTTTTGTCCAAATAGCCCTGGACCACACACGCTCCACACTTGGGTCCTTGGAGCCACACCTCAGGACTGTGCTTCCCTTTCAAGGGAATTCTTCCCATTCCATTGGCCACAACCTTGCAAATGAGGAAAAACCTCCAAAATCACCGAGGCCATCCCAATAGTGTAGGCCGCCCAGGACAAACAGGGGTGATCTCAAACCAGCTGAGCAACTACCTCCACTCAGACAACAGATGTCCCCAGAGAAGAATATTGAACCAGACAGGCCCCTAGGCCCTAATCAGATCCATTGCTTTGGTTTCCAGGCATCTCTCCTCAGAGGCCTCGTTTCCAATACCAGCATATGGTGGTTTCCTGAGGCACCATTAAAAACAAATCTCGTCTCCCCATGGAAAACTAGCTCATTGGAGCTTTGTCATAACCTCTGGTTAGGAGAATCCTTCAGGGCCCTGGTGCCACTGCCCCATACCAAGGTCTCCATGGACTCAAACCAACGTTAAGACCATTCTCAGGAAAGTCCATTTCAACTCAGCCCCCTCTGTTACTACCCCAAGACAGCAGATCAAACCTTGCTTGTTGCTAGGAGACAATTGGAATGTGAGGCTGGCTACCCTGGCATCCATACTTAGAACCCTGTTCTGGAAAAATACCTTATAAGACGTCCTGGAGCCATCCAACAAATCTTAATTGTCCCACAGAAGGAATCCTTGTGGTGTGGAGCATCTCACAACTCCAATAGTGGGAAAACCCCCATGGCCTCATAATGCCCCCCCTTCCTGAAGGGGCCCACATGGACAGAAACTCAAACCTGAGCCAAAGTCTGAAGCTGGACCTGACTTCAGACGCATGAAATCTCAATTCAGCTCTGCAGAGTGTGCCTGCCATGTCCTTGCCCCGAAACCTAAGCCTAGCTTGTGTTCTCAGACTTCCGTCCTCACTCTCCTGGCCCACAAGCCCTCCAGTTTGGGAATTCCGAAGCCACAATGCAGCACTCTGCCTGCCCTCCAGAAGAAAAACTTTGCCCTATGCTGCTAATAAGAAACCCCAAATGATTTTCTAATGCATGCCACTCAATTGTAAAGCAATTATACAGCCCACCCTGTATTCTAATGCCCTGTCTGGCACAGCCTGAGACAAGACATCCCAAACGACACCCAGACAGCTGGCCCCAAACTGGACACATAGGACCCGCTATGGCTGTAGGTCGTCATCTCTTCCCAACCTCGGTTTTCAGGTTTCAGAACATAGACCTTATCTCCAATCACTGCCCAGGGGTGAACGTGATGCAGAAATTAGAATTCCTCCTTCCCCATGGCCAGAAACCTTGTGGTTGACATGTTGTCCAACGTTCTATGTGGGAAAACCTACATTGTCCGAAAGGCCACGCCAGTGCTTGAGGGCCGCCTAGGGCACAGACATGCATTGTGACCTGCAGCGTGAGTCCCGTATTAAAGTAACGCCTCTCAGTGGCTGGACCAAGATCCTGCATATGGGGCTTGTCATATCCATAGGCCCCCAGCCTTAACCAGAGGGCGAGTATTCCAGTTGTCAGTGCCCACTGCTATGCTCTAGAATCCCTCTACTGAGGGGACACATGAGGCAGAAAACCGGACACTTCCCTTCCCACAGAATGACCCCAAACACTTGGCGGCTGGACAAACTACCAGAGAGGGAGACTTCTACGACCCATGAGGCAACTCCTACATTAAACGGACATTGTGGACAAAACATCCAGAGACAAAAGCCTGAGCGACTGCCTCCCTCTCACCCTTTTTCATATCCAGAGGAGCTCCCCTCATGGGCTGTAGATCAGGCCTGCCGTAACCTCGGCCCCAAACCTGAGCTGAGTTAGGGTTTTTGGATGTCTGTCTGCACAGCCATGGCCCACACAGCCTCCAGGCTGGGGTCTCTGGAGCCACACCACAGAACTGTGCCTGCTCTCTCCTAAGAAACTGCCCATTCCATTGGCCACAACTCTACAAAATAGTAGAAACCTCAAGGTCCCCAAGGACATCCCACTACCGCAAGCCGCACTGGACAAATAGGGGCATTATGACACAAGCTGAGCAACTACTACCTCCATGCAGACACACAGACAGATATCCGCAGAGACAGAAGATTGAACCAGACAGGCCCCTAGGCCCTATTATGAACTCTTGCTTTGGTGTCAAGGTATCACTCCTCAGAGGCCTGGGTTCGAAGACCAGCATACGGGGCTTTCCTGAGGCACCAGACAGAAGACCTCTCATCTCCACATGGGAAGCTTCCTTGTTGGAGTTGTGTCAAGCCCTTCGGGTTGGAGAATCCTGCAGAGTCCCTTAGCTACTGCCACATTCCAAGGTCTCCATGGCCACCAACCCACATTATGACTCATCCTCAGGAGAGTCCATTTAAACTCAGCCTTCTGGGTAGCTCACCCAAGAGCCCACAGATTGAGCGTGCCTTCTCTCGACCAGGCAATGGGAAGGTGAGTTGGCGTTTCTCGGCATCCATGCTTAGGCCCCTGCTCTCGAGTCTTTCTGTATGGGGCATCCTGGAACCATCCAATAGTACTCGACTGTCCTGAAGAAGGAAACTTTGAAGTTTGGAGCAGCTCACAACTCCCAGCGTAGGGAAACATCCCTGGCCTCATGACGTCCCCACCCCCTTCAGGAAGGGGCCGTCATGGACACAAACTCCAGCTTGAGGCAACATCTGATACTCTCCCTGACCTCACCTGCAGGAGATCTCGATTCAGCCTCTGCAGAGTGGGCCTGCCATGCTCTTGGCCCCAAAACTCGTGCTAGCTTGTGTTTTCAGACTTCCTTCCTCACAATCCTGGCCACACCCCTCCAGTTTGGCAATTCCGGTGACGCAATGCAGCACTCTGCCTGCCCTCCAGAAGAAAAATGTTGCCCTATAGGGCTAACCGGAAACGCCAAATGAGTAACAACCTGCATGCCACTCGACCATACCCCAATTATACAGTCTAGCCTGTGCACTAAAGCCCTGTCTGACACAGCCTGAGGGCAGACCTCCAGTCCAACACCCAGAAAGCTGGCCGTACACAGAGCATATCACACCCGCAATGGCTTTAGGCCATCATCTCTACCCAACCTCAGTTTTCACCTTCAGAACCTAGACCTTATCTCCACTCACTGCTCTGGAATGAATGTGATGCAAGAATCAGAACTTCTCCTTCGCCTTGGCAAGTAACCTAGTGGTTAGCATGTTGTCCAATGTTTATTGTAGGAGAAAGCAGCATGGACTATGAGGCCCCACCTAACCCTGAGGGCCACAATATGCACAAACACACATTGTGACCCTCAGCGTGAGCCCTATCCTCATGTAAAGCCTCTTAGTGACTGGAACAACAGCCCACATATGGGTCTTGCCAAGCCTCTAGTCCCCCAATCTCAACCAGAGTTCGAGATGACTAGTCACCCCTACTCAGGTCTCTACTCTGGAATCCCATTTTGGTGGGACACCTGAGGTAAAAAAAAAAATACAGAAAGGACTCTTCCCATCCACAGAATGATCCCAACCCCTTGGGATCAGGCCATATCACCAGAGAAAGAATTGTCCATGGCCCTTGAGGACATCCCGACATTCCACGGCCACCGTTGACACAAAATCCAGAGACAAAAGCCTGAGCAATCGCCACATACTCGCCCTTTGTTCATAGCCCGGAAAATTCTCACGTTCTGTAGATCGAGCCTTCATACATACATCCCCAAACCTAAGCTGAGTTTGTGTTTTCAGACTTCTGTCCCCACAGGCCTGGCCCACACACCATCCAAGCTGGGGCCCCTGGAGACACACCTCAGGACTGTGGCTTCCCTCTCCAGGGGAATTCTGCCATTTCCATTGTCCACAACCCAATAGATTAGGAGAATCCTCCGAACTCCCCGAGGCCATCCGAATAGTGTTGGCTGCCCAGGACACACTGGGATGATCTTTCACAACTTAGGAAACTACCTCCACTCAGACCCAGAGACAGATATCCCCATAGAATAAGATTGAACTGGACAGGCACTTAGGCTCTAATCAGATCCATTGCTTTTGATTCCAGTCATCTCTCCTCAGAGGCCTGGTTTCCAATACCAGCATATGGGAGATTCCTTAGGCACTCATCAAAACAATTCTCCTCTCTACATAGGAAACATACTCTTTAGAGCTCCATCAAAACCTCCTGTTATGAACATCCCTCAAGGCCCCGGTTCAAGCACCCCATTCCAAGGTCTACATGGACACAAATGCACATTATGACCCATCCTCAACTCACCCATTTCAACACACCCGCCTCGGATGCTCCCGTAGATCCAGCAGATCGAACTTGCCTTGGCTCTATGAGACACCCGGAATGGGAGGCAGGCTGCCCAGGCATCCATCCTTAGAACCCTGCTCTGGATAACTTCCTTATGGGATGTCCTGGAGCCATCCAACAGGTCTCGACTGTCCCACAGAAGGAATCATTGCGGTTTGGAGCATCTCACAATTCCCATCGTGGGAAAACCTCCATGTCCTCGTGACACCGTCCCCTTCATGAAGGGGCCGTCATGGACAGAAACTTCGACCTAAGCCAACGTCTGATCCTAGCTCTGTCTTCAGGTATACAGGATATCAAATCATCTCTGCAGAGGGTGCCTGCCGTCCCCTCACCCCGAAATCTAAGTCTGGCTTGTGTTCTCAGAATTTTTTCCTCACACTCATGGCCCACAAGCCTTCCAGTTTGGGAATTCTGGAGCCACTATGTGGCACTGTGTCTTCCCTCCAGAAGAAAAACGTTGCCCTCTGGGGCTACCCAGTAACCACAAATGAGTACCATCCTGCACGAAACTCGACTGCACCCCAATGATACAGTCTAGCCTGGGCACTAATTCCCTGTCTGCCACAGCCTGAGCCTGCACCTCCCAACCCACACTCAACAGCTGGCCGAACACTGAGCACATCAGACACACCATGGCCTTAGGGCTTCATCTCTTCCCAACCTCAGTTTTCAGGCTTCAGAACCTAGACCTTAAATCCAATCACAGTCCAGGAGTGAAAGTGTGGCAGAAATTAGAACTCCTTCTTCCCCATGGCCAGAAAACTTGTGGTTGCCATATTGTGCAACGTTCAGTGTAGGAGAAACCAGCATGGTACATTAGGCCACGCCCTGACTTGAGGGGCTCCTTGGGCACAAAAACACATTGTGAAACTCAGTGTGAGACCTATCCTCAAGGAAAGCCTCTCAGTGTCTGGACCAAGAGCCCACATATGGGGCTTGCCATGTTCTTAGGTCCCAATGTTAACCAGAGGTCTGGTTGTCCAGTTGCCCCAACCCACGACTCTGCTCTGGAATCCCTATTTTGGTGGTCCACCTGAGGTAAAAAAACAAAAACAAAAACAAAAACAAAAAAAATAAACAAAAAAACAGAAAGGCCTCCTCCCTTCTCACTGAATGACCTCAAACTCTTGGGATCAGGTCAAATCCCCAGAAAGGGAGCCTCATCGATGGCCCATGAGGACACCCCGACATTCCATGGCAATCGGTGACACATTTCCAGAAAAAAAAAAAAAAAGCATGAGCAAGCATCTCACATCGCCCTTTGTTCATATCCCGAAGAGTTCTCCTCACGGTCTATAGATCGGGCCGGCCATACCTACATCCCACAACCTAAGTGGAGTTTGTGTTTTCAGACTTTTGTCCAAATAGCCCTGGACCACACACGCTCCACACTTGGGTCCCTGGAGCCACACCTCAGGACTGTGCTTCCCTTTCAAGGGAATTCTTCCCATTCCATTGGCCACAACCTTGCAAATGAGGAAAAACCTCCAAAGTCACCGAGGCCATCCCAATAGTGTAGGCCGCCCAGGACAAACAGGGGTGATCTCAAACCAGCTGAGCAACTACCTCCACTCAGACAACAGATGTCCCCAGAGAAGAATATTGAACCGGACAGGCCCCTAGGCCCTAATCAGATCCATTGCTTTGGTTTCCAGGCATCTCTCCTCAGAGGCCTCGTTTCCAATACCAGCATATGGTGGTTTCCTGAGGCACCATTAAAAACAAATCTCGTCTCCCCATGGAAAACTTGCTCATTGGAGCTTTGTCATAACCTCTGGTTAGGAGAATCCTTCAGGGCCCTGGTGCCACTGCCCCATACCAAGGTCTCCATGGACTCAAACCAACGTTAAGACCATTCTCAGGAAAGTCCATTTCAACTCAGCCCCCTCTGTTGCTACCCCAAGACAGCAGATCAAACGTTGCTTGTTGCTAGGAGACAATTGGAATGTGAGGCTGGCTGCCCAGGCATCCATACTTAGAACCCTGTTCTGGAAAAATACCTTATAAGACGTCCTGGAGCCATCCAACAAATCTTAATTGTCCCACAGAAGGAATCCTTGCGGTTTGGAGCATCTCACAACTCCAATAGTGGGAAAACCCCCATGGCTTCATAATGCCCCCCCTTACTGAAGGGGCCAACATGGACAGAAACTCAAACCTGAGCCAAAGTCTGAAGCTGGACCTGACTTCAGACGCATGAGATCTCAATTCAGCTCTGCAGAGTGTGCCTGCCATGTCCTTGCCCCGAAACCTAAGCCTAGCTTGTGTTCTCAGACTTCCGTCCTCACTCTCCTGGCCCACAAGCCCTCCAGTTTGGGAATTCCGAAGCCACAATGCAGCACTCTGCCTGCCCTCCAGAAGAAAAACTTTGCCCTATGATGGTAATAAGAAACCCCAAATGATTTTCTAATGCATGCCACTCGATTTTAAAGCAATTATACCGCCCACCCTGTATTCTAATGCCCTGTCTGGCACAGCCTGAGACAAGACTTCCCAAACGACACCCAGACAGCTGGCCCCAAACTGGA